>NC_050466.1:22002727-22245227 GCF_903995425.1 Onychomys torridus
CTCTCAAATCTAATTATGGAGCAATTTGTTACCCTCATAACAATCATGCTACCATTACACCATTGGGCACCTCTTGCCAGGTAAGTTGACACTACGGCTCATAGAGTTAAACTTAAATGCCTTTACCACACAGCAGCATGCATACCACTCTCAGGCATCATGAGAGCAAGCAGGAATCAATCATCTATTCCAGTTACAATTCAATTTCATCTTCCAAATGATTTGTATAGTGTCTGTAGCAGTAGAGTCTAATCAACTAGTTTTAACAACTAGAGGAATAGCAAGAGCCTATATTGTTTAGAGGTCACATGTGTGGGGCCCCTCTCACCACCAACTTATATGGAGGTGTCCCATACTTGGCACTGGGGTTTTTCTTTAATGATCCACTGCTTCTTGAACCAATATTGTCTAAAGGGGTATTTGCCTTCAAAATCTCTTCTATGTTTTTAGTTGAATTATCTGATGGTAGATTCCTAAGTTCTTTTTTTTTTTCATAGGCCCTTCATTTTACTTTACCCCACCACCACTTCCATCATAACTTCTACCTCCTCCATTTCTTCTTATTTAAACCTTTCTACTTCCACTATTCCATCCTTTATAGATTCATTTAATCCATGTAGTACAATGTTTTCTGCCTTTTACTTTCTTGAACCTCAGAGACACTCCAAGGCAAGCACACAAAACTAAAGTATCTAATATGAGGGAAACGAAGTGAAGTTTGTTTTTCTGAGCCTAGAATATCCCACTCAGTATAATTTTTTCCAGTTCTATCCACTTTGCTGAAAATTTCCTAATGCCATTCTTTCTGGCTGCATAAAATCCCGTTATGTATATGTTCTTTTGTTTTATATACCACAAAGATAAGCACTGCCCTAGAAGCCAAGCAATAGTTTTCAAGAGGTTGATCCTACACAATTCCAAAAAGAAACAAAGAAAGTCTAAGCCATCAGAATAGACCTTAGTTGTTTGAGAGATAGGTTTTTTTTTAATTTTAAGAAAATAAAAGGGGTAATCATAAAACTTATAGCATGATTGTTTTGTTGTGGTCCTAGAGGCACAGAGATAAGAAATGGCAGTGAAAATGTCATTAACTATATATTAGAAAATAGACTATTTTACCAAAGGCAATATAGAAATTGAACACAGTATCTAAATTCCAATGAAATATTTCACTGATATTGAAACATATTATTAAATTTTATAAGAAACTAGAAAATACCCAAGATATCTCAAGCAACCATGAATAATTAAAAAGAAACTTTATGTTTTATACTTCTGCAGGTATGTATCATCATCACCAATTTTTAGGTGTACTACAGAGCTATAACAATAAAACCAGCATGGTGCTTCACAGATGCTAGGCAAGTACTCTGCCAACTGAACTATATTCCTAGTCCCAAGACTTTTTTTCCCAACCCACTTATTCTAATTTTTAAAATTGCCTTATTGTATTCTGTGTATACTTACATGCTTTCTGCTGATGTCTTCTAATCCTTTCTTATAATAAGTTGGAGAATAAATCAGGATTTTAAAATTCAATACAGACTCATTGATGAGTGAAAAAGAATTGAGGACCTACATATAAACCCACACTCCTGAAGCCACCTGAATTTTGACAAGAAGACAACAGTGCACAATGGAGAAAATACAGCATCTTCAAAAATGTTGCTCCTTAAACTGGAGAAGCTACATATAAAAGAATGACTGGTGCATCCCTATGGAAATCAGTCATGGGTTGCAATGGTGTGTATATGTAAGTGATATTCACTCTGTGTATCAAATGTCTCCACTCATGTATGCAATGATTCTATAAAAAAAACATTTGAATTTGGAATAGAACTTTGGCATTAGGTTATTAATGGTATATCTTACCATGGTGCAAAAATAAAAGGGTCCAGAAAAAAGAACAAGAGAAGCAGAATTTTCATATGGAACAAATAAATAATACACCTTCTTGACAGGCCTAGAATGAGTGGGGGCAAATAAATTAGTGAGTGTGATTTAATAAGATATTCACATTATTTCCTGTTTCCTGAAATTTATACATGGTTAACAAAAGGCATTTCTTTCACACATCACTACCAACAGCTGGTAAATTTTTAAAGTAATTATGATCTTAATGCTGAAATAATAGCATAATAATTCAATTTATTGTTACAAACTTTTCAAAATCCACCTACAAATTGTTCAGTGTAAAACTTGTTTGACCAATAGGTCACATTTTATGCTCTATTTTCTTAGGTCTTGTTTCTGTTAAGCTTCAACTGTTAATAGTCTTGCTGCTATTGCTTATAAATATAATTACATGCAAAGACTATGAAATGTTGGTAGACACACTTGTTTTAAAGCTAGACCCAAAAATACTTTTCAAAGATAGTTCATATTTAAGACTGCTTTCAGCACTTTGTCAGTTGCTAATTTGATGAACATACATGCAAAAATTAGATGCTTGAATGTTCACACTACCTGATAGATAGATAGAAATGGATTGGTAATCTGCTCTCCAGTTTCTTTCTGATCTGTTTAAGGTTAATATTCTTTTCAACATTTAGATAATGTGTTTTGAAATGTCCGAAGAAATGCCATTGGTTTGTTTTCCTGAAGAATAATGGATATTACCAAGGGTTTCAAAAGATCCAGACTCTTGATAATCAAGGTATTTGCACCAGCTTTGAGTCCTCTGAAACAACTCTGCTACCTTATATTCAGTGCAAAAATACCTTATCACTGAAGTGACAGGTAACATAAGAAATTCATGATAATGGATCACCACTGAAGTATAACTAGGGTAATCTGTTTATAATGATAGAAATTCATCTCTATCTCCTCATATTTTGCTCTGTTTCCACAAAGTCATGGTATATGTATAATTCAGATACCACTGGACAGAAAGCTGTTCTGAAAAATGTATAAAATCATATTGAGCATTGATGACTTTATTCTAAGTGATTGTATTTATACTAGTATATTTAGCAATGCTTTTGCTTTAATACATAAATATTGCACCAATGATTCACTTGCTTTTCAGAGATGTAACAAAAAATTCAATTGGAAAATATAGATGACAAGTCAATTATTTGAATAAACAATAAGCAATAGACTTACGTTCTGAGATATGCACTGTTAGGTGAATTGACAGTAGAGTGTTACTAGAACCAGAATCTTACAGGACTGAATAAAATATTTTGTGCTGGTGCATGACTGCAATTTGTCAACATCAAATGAAGAATTTTTTTTTTGAGCTGAGGATCGAACCTAGGGACTGTGTACCTATCCATCAACTCCTTTCGATTTCAATCAGGAAATTTTATTTACAAAGGTTGTTCACATATTACAGTTAAGTGAAAAATAAAACTAAAGTATAATAGTGCTTCTTGAACATAACTGACATTTGGAATTTATTAAATAATTGTCTGCAAAGCTACATGGAATACTGACTTGTATATTTGCTTTACTTAAATATTTTATATTATGAAAATAGTGCAAAAAATGAAAGCATATTAATACTTGCCCTCAAAATCATGAAGTTCAATGAGTAAGATGCATGATTCCATAGGAAATAAATAATTGTTTTCATATTCTTTTTGTTATTTATTATATTTGTTGAAATTCAGCTGGATCATTTGCTCTAAGAGAAATAGAAAAAGACATACAAATATCAATTTCTCATTCCTTATTTAATTCATTTCGGTGGCAACATCAAACTGCAAACCATGGCATATAAGATAGAATACGCAATGTAGAAATCACTCTCTAGATTTTTAGCATTTACAAGGGGTGAAATTCTGGAAGAATACTTTCATATTAGGAGGACTTATTATCTGTTTATATGAACTGTGGTAATTGTGTTTAGCCATATGTATAATGTTTAGATTATGCTGGCTATAACTTTGTCACTACTGAATTCTTTGTTTATTCTGTGCAGAAGAAATATGTGAAAATCTCCACCCAATTCAATAATAGGAGGAAGGATGTGGGAAAAGGAGAGGGAGAGAGGAGGGTGTGATTGCTATGAGAATATTCTTTAAATATATTCTCCTGTTTCTCTTTGTGTGTAAGCTGAAAATTGTATCTGCTCACTGAAATTGAATATGTACAATTTTAGCCCCTCCCTCACTGGTTTCAAGGGTAGCTTTCCCTCAGTATTAGCAAGCATCCTGATTACTTCCCTGCCAACACTGGATGTTCTTTTGTTCCTCAGAATTTCATTTTGATTGACAAATGTTAGCTTAGTTTTCCATTCTAAGACACATGACAAAAATTGAAAAACATTCCTTGAAAATTGTGATCAAAATGCTTCCCTATTTACTTCATGATTGAATTTGCCTATTTTGTAATGCATCTTTGTATTGATGATAGCAAAATGTCAATTAATTAAAATGAGACAATCAGGAAATGACAGCTTAACAGATGCCAGCTAATAAGTGTGAATAATGAGACAGACCCCAAATTTCTGCTTTGCTTTTGGGTACCACAAGTATGCCATTGTCTCAATACCAGACCTGCCCTGAGAGTCCACAAATGCCATTTCCAGAACTATAACTTACAAATTTTCCTGATGTGCAAAATCAAGAAAGAAACACCCAGGTTCATTCCATCTGTCATCTCATCAACATGCATAAACCATTGAATTCTTCCTCCCTCATTGTCACTTCCTCCCTTAGTATGCCTGAAACAGTTGAGAGGAAAATGTTGGAAAAAGAACAAGCTATTTCAGAAAAGGCTAACATCAGGAACAGAGGCTAACGCACAGTTTTTTTTTTTTTTTTCTAACTTCTCCTAAGCTTATGTGATTGACAAACAGGTTGACAAAACTTACTCCTTGGTGCTTTTACAGTAATCTCTTCTGTGATATATAACATATGTAGAAAGTGTATCTCAAGAAAGGTGAGGTAACAAAGTTACAGTTAAGGTTTATAAATAAAGCTTTGAGAATTCCAATGGGGTAACTTTCCTTAGACCCCACTGATACCTTGATGTTTCCTATTCCTATGCTAAATCTCAGGGAGTCCAACTTCCTTTGAAACACATGGCCTCCACCATCTGCCCTTTGAGAATATTGCTAGTGTTGGCCTAAAAACTACCACAAATTGTCTAGTACATAGCCAGATAGATCTGCATAAAATATATAGTGTGTAGAACCAAATATACAGATACATACATTTTTAAAGAAGGGGATTGTTTTCTGGCATCAATAGTGGAGCAGAAATGTGATTAGAATTTAAGCATTCTTATTGAGATTTTGATTTCACAGATACAAAGATGAAAATTAGGATCTGAATTTTGTAACTTGCCATGGTATGGTATAATTAGGGATATTGAGCAATTCCTTAAATGTCTTGCAGCCATTTGAACTTCATCTGTGGAGAATTCTCTGTTTAGTTCTATAGCCCATTTCTTAATTGGACTGTTGGGCATTTTGATGTCTAATTTCTTGAGTTCTTTATATATTCTGGATATAAGCCTTCTGCCAGATGGAGGGTTGGTGAAGATCTTTTCCCATTCTGTAGGCTGTCACTTTTTCTTGTTGACTGTGTGCTTTGCTCTACAAAAGCTTCTCAGATTCAAGAGGTCCCATTGATTGATTGGTTCTCTCAGTGTCTGTGCTACTGGTGTTATATTTAGAAAGTGATCTTCAGTGCCAATGCGTTCAAGAGTACTTCCTACTTTCTCTACTATCAGGTTCAGAGTAGCTGGATTTATGTTGAGGTCTTTGATCCATTTTGACTTAAGTTTTGTGCATGGTGACAGATATGGATCTATTTGCAGCCTTCTACACATTGATATCCAGTTATGCCAGCACCATTTGTTGAAGATGCTTTCTTTTTTCCATTGTATATTTTTGGCTTCTTTGTCAAAAATTATATGTTCATAGGTGTGCGGGTTAATGTCAGGGTCTTCGATTCGATTCCATTGGACCACATGTCGGTTTTTATGCCAGTACCAAGCTGTTTTTATTACAGTAGCTCTATAGTAGAGCTTGAGGTCAGGGATTGTGATGCCTCCAGAGGTTGTTTTATTGTACAGGATTCTTTTTGCTATTTTGGGTTCTTTGTTTTTCCATATAAATTAGAGTATTATTCTTTGCAGATCTGTGAAGAATTGTGTTGGTAATTTGATGGGAATTGAGTTGAATCTGTAGATAGCTTTTGGTAAGATTGCATTTTTACTATGTTAATCCTGCCTATCCATGATCATGGGAGATCTTTCCATTTTCTGACATCTTCTTCAATTTCTTTTTTCAGGGACTTAATGTTCTTGTCATATAGGTCCTTCACATGCTTAGTTAGAGTAACCCCAAGGTATTTTATATCATTTGTGGCTATTGTAAAGGGTGACATATCTGTGATTTCCTTCTCAGCCTGTTTGTCTACTGTATATAGAAGGGCTACTGGTTTTTTTTTTTGAGTTGATCTTGTATCCTGCAATGTTCCTGAAGGTTTTTATTAGCTGTATCAGTTCCTTGGTTGAATTTTTGGGGTCACTCATGTATACTATCATGTCATCTGCAAATAGGGACAGCTTGACTTCTTCCTTTCCAATTTGTATCCCGTTAATCTCTTTATGTTGTCTTATAGCTGTGGCTAGAACTTCAAGTACTATATTGAATAAGTAGGGGGAAAGGGGACAGCCTTGCCTTGTTCCTGATTTTAGTGGTATTGCTTTGAGTTTCTCTCCATTTAATTTGATGTTGGCTGTTGGCTTGCTGTAGATTGCCTTTATTATGTTTAGGTATGTTCCCTGTATTCCTGATAGCTCCAAGACCTTTATCATGAAGGGGTGTTGGATTTTGTCAAATGCCTTTTCTGCATCTAGTGAGATGATCATGTAGTTTTTTTCTTTGAGTTTGTTTATATGGTGTATTACATTGACGGACTTTTGTATGTTGAACCACACTTGCATCCCTGGGATGAAGCCTACTTGATCATGGTGGATAATTATTTTGATGTGTTCTTGGAGTCTGTTTGCCAGAATTTTATTGAGTATTTTTGCATCAATGTTCATGAGGGAGATCGGTCTGTACTTCTCCTTCTTTGTTGCATCTTTGTTTGATATAGGAATCAGGGTAATTGTAGCCTCAAAGAAAGAGTTTGGTAATATACCTTCTGCTTCTATTGTGTGGAACAATTTAAAGAGTATTGGTATTAAGTCGACTTTGAAGATCTGGTAGAATTCTGCAGTGAAACCATCTGATCCAGAGCTTTTTTTGGTTGGGAGACTTTTAATGACTGTTTCTATTTCCTTAGGGGTTATTGGACTATTTAAATGGTTTATCTGGTCTTGATTTAACTTAGGTATGTGGTACCTGTCCAGAAAATTATCCATTTCTTTTAGATTTTGCAGTTTTGTGGAGTAGAGGTTTTGAAGTATGACCTGATGATTCTTTTAATTTCCTCATTGTCTGTTGTTATGTCCCTCTTTTCATTTCTGATTTTGTTAATTTGGATGCCCTGTCTCTGTCTTTTGGTTAGTTTGGATAAGGGCTTGTCTATCTTGTTGATCTTCTCAAAGAACCAACTCTTTGTTTCATTAATCCTTTGTATTGTTCTCTTTATTTCTATTTTATTGATTTCAGCTCTCAATTTGATAATTTCCTGGCGTCTGTTCCTCCTGGGAGACTTTGCTTCCTCCTGTTCAAGGGCTTTCTGGTGTGCTGTCAAGTCACTAGCATGAGATTTCTCCAGCTTCTTTATGTGGGCATTCAGTGCTATGAATTTCCCTCTTAACACTGCTTTCATAGTATCCCATAAGTTTGTGTATGTGGTGTATTCATTTTCATTGATCTCTAGGAAGTCTTTAATTTCTTTTTCTTTCTTCCTTTCTTTCTTTCTTTTTTCCTTTCTTTCTTTCTTTCTTTCTTTCTTTCTTTCTTTCTTTCTTTCTTTTTTTCTTCCTTCCTTCCTTCCTTCCTTCCTTCCTTCCTTCCTTCCTTTCTTTCTTTCTTCCTTAACCCATTGGTGATTCAGTTGAGCATTATTCAGTTTCAATGAGATTGTAGCATTTCTGTAGTTTTTTTCTGTTGTTGAAATGTAACTTTAAACCATGGTGGTCTGATAGAAAACAGGAGGTTATTCCAATTGTTTTGTATCTGTTGATATTTGCTTTGTAGCCAAGTATGTGGTCGATTTTAGAGAAGGTTTCATGTGGTGCTGAGAAGAATGTATATTCTTTTTTGTTTGGGGGGAATGTTTTGTAGATATTGATTAAGTCCATTTGAGCCGTAACATCAGTTAAGTCCATTATGTCTCTGTTAAGTTTCAATTTGGCCGATCTGTCCGGAGGTGAAAGTGGGGTGTTGAAGTCTCCCACTATTAATGTGTGGGCTTTTATATGTGATTTAAGCTTTAGTAATGTTTCTTTTACATATGTGGTTGCCCTTGTGTTTGGGGCATAAATGTTCAGAACTGAAACTTCATCTTGGTAGATCTTTCCTGCTATGAGTATGTAATGTCCTTCATCATCTGTTTTGATTGATTTTAGTTTGAAGTCTATTTTGCTGGATATTAGGATGGCTATACCAGCTTGCTTCTTAAGACCATTTGATTGGAAAGTCTTTTCCCAGCCTTTCATTCTTAGGAGGTGTCTATCTCTGAATTTGAGGTGTGTTTCTTGTATGCAGCAGAAAGATGTGTCCTGTTTTCGTATCCATTCTGTTAGTCTGTGTCTTTTTATAGGTGAATTAAATCCATTGATATTAAGGGATATTAATGACCAGTGATTGTTCATTCCTGTTGTTATTTTTATTTTTTGGTGGCAGTGTGTGTGTACTTCTCTTCTTTGGGGTTTACTGCTGTGGTGTTATCTATTGCCTGTGTTTTCATGGGTGTATCTGCCTTCCTTAGGTTGGAATTTTCCTTCTAGTGCTTTCTAGGGCTGGGTTTGTGGATGAGTATTGTTTAAGTCTGGTTTTGTTTTGGAAGGTCTTTTTCACTCCATCTATGATGATTGAAAGTTTTGCTGGGTATATTAGTCTAGGCTGGCATCCATGGTGTCTTAGTTTCTGCATTATATCTGTTCAGGTCCTTCTGGCTTTCAAAGTCTCCATCGAGAAATTGGGTGTTATTCTGATGGGTTTGCCTTTGTAAGTCACTTGGCCTTTTTCCTTTGCTTCCCTTAATATTCTTTCTTTATTCTGTATGTTTAGTTGTTTAATTATTATGTGGCGAGGGGACTTTTTGGGGGGGTCTAGTCTGCTTGGTGCTCTATAGACTTCTTGTATCTTCATAGGCATTTCCTTCTTTAAGTTGGGAAAGTTTTCTTCTATGATCTTGTTAAATATATTTTCCATGCCTTTGAGTTGGTATTCCTCTCCTTCCTCTTTCCCTATTATTCGTAGGTCTGGTCTTTTCATGGTGTCCAAAATTTCTTGGACATTTTGGGCCATGACTTTGTTGGGTTTAATGTTTTCTTTGACTGATGAATCTATTTCTTCTACTGTATCTTCAACACCAGAGATCATCTCTTCCATCTCTTGCATTCTGTTGGTTATACTGGCCTCTGAAGTTCTTGTTTGTTTGCTCAGATTTTCTATTTCCAGCATTCCTTCTGCTAATGTCTTCTTCATTTTTTCTATTTCCTTCTTCAAGTCTTGGATTGTCTCCCGTGCTTTTTCATGATTTTCATTCAAGCATTTATTGGTTTCTTCTGCTTTTATTGTCCTTTCCTCTAGTTTTTTTTATAGCATTCTTCCCATTGTTTGTTTGTCTGTTTCTCTATTTTTGATTTCTTCTATATAATGCTCTACCCTCTTCATGATGTTACTTATAAGGTTGTTTTCTTCTTCTTCTTCCATTCTGTGATGTTCATGTCTAGCTTTTGGAGAAGGGCTAGGTTCTGGTCATGCTGTATTGCTCTTTATTTTGTTGTATGTACTTATGCCTTGATGTTTGCCCATCTCCTCTTTTGCTTGTTCTTGGTCTTATCAGTGTACTTGGTCCAGAGATAGTTGACAGATTTAGGGAGTCTCTCTCTGGCCCAGATGTAAGTTCTGGGACAGATGGGAGCGCTGGTCCAGATGAGAGTGCTGGCCGGATAGGAGCTGGGGGCTGGTCTCTGAGTCTCAGGAAGTGGCTGAGGTCTTGGGCAAATGGGTGTGGGTGCAGGGTGTTGAGACAGCAGTGTCTGCCTGCAGTCTTGGAAAAGGGGAGTCTTGGAAAAGGGGCTCGCTGATTGGCAGGAAACTGGTGCCAATTTGGTCAGGTCCTCCCAGGGTGACCTGTGTCCAGCAGTGGGACCCATGTGCAGTTGCCTCTTTGACTATAACCCAGGCACTCACCTCTGGTCCACATGGGAGTTCCTCAACCTATTTTTTAATGAATTATTCTCATGCAACTTTTCTCTTGCCATATGTTGAAAGAAATATTTTTTGAATTAAATTGAATAAGACTATCTAGCTTGATGATAATGGGTAGTGGCTTTTCTTATATAATCATACTGTTATTAATAAAGATTCATTGATAAGAATAATGTGTGGTAATGGCCCATTTGTATTTAAGGTACTGTCATCAAAGGATTAGTAGGAGCAATATCAAGTACTCTGGCCAATTTCTAGTATTTTTTCCCTGTCAGTCTATGTGAAGAAATTCACACAAAGCCTAACTACTGTTGATTATCACCCTGCATAATCACACACACACACACACACACACACACACACACACACACATGAACACACATGCACACACACATCCACAGGTACACACAAACACACACACATGCACACACTCACATACACGCATGTGGAAAGTCATACACACACACACACACACACATACACACACACACACACACACACACACATACACACACACACACACACACACACACACACACACAATAATTTCCCATGTCTTTGGAAGCAAAGTGACCAAGAAAGATCAAGGACAAGTTACTTATAGAAGATTTTGTACTATTGCACAGAGTACAGAAAGGGACTAACAGAATATACAATGAAAACTAATTACATTTTGGGGTAAATTACTTGTTGATATTTCATTATCTTTATTTTATTTAAATGACTGTCATTTACCCATGGCCAAATGCAGGTCATTAAAATGTTATTTATTATTGAGATTGTTTTTAGGAGAAAATTGAATGTAAGATTAAGAAAGCCTTTGTTCTATTTAAGGAAATTGGCATAAGGTTAAAAATATTAAAAGTTACATCTATTAATTATTAATAATATTGAACAATGCACCCTCAGGATAATATACTGGGTTAATGATTCCCTCATACTTTGGATAACCTATGACACTATTCAATTTTTATGAATATTGAAGTATTATTAAGGTATGTATACTTTTCTTGCCTTAAATTTCTACCATAGTAATTTCATTGTTTATGTCTCCTATCCCCAGTATCTTAAAAGAGCCATCCTCTAACAGTGAGTCTCCCTCTTGCTCATATAATGCATGATCCATATGTTAAGCATCTTAGGTTTTAGACCAATTACTATAACTCACTTATACCACCTAAGACCACTTACTTCCCCATTAGATCTATCCTTCATAATTTATAAATGAGCATAAGCTTTTGTTTCTAGTTTATTTCAAATAGTGTGACTCTCTAAGATTCTGTGCCTTTTAAAGAAATGCTTTGTGTCTAGTACCCACTTGTTAGTGAGTACATACCATGTTGTCTTTCTGAGTCTGGGTTACCTCACTCAGGGTAATATTTTCTAATTCCATCCATTTGCCTGCAAATTTCATGCTGTTGTTTTTCACAGCTGAGTAACACTCCATTGTGAATATGTACCACATTTTCTTTACTCATTATTCAGTTGAGGGACATCTAGGTTGTTTCCAGGTTCTGGCTATGTGGTGAGGGTGCCTGAACTGACTTAACCTGGTAATCAGATGAATGAGTACTCAAATTGTCATCAGAGAGCCTTCATCCAATAACAGATGGAAATAGATGCAGAGATCCACAACCAAGCACCAGACAGAGCTCTGGGAGTCCAGCCAAAGAGAGGGAAAAGGGATTATATGAGCCAGGGAGGGGGAGTAAAGATCATGATGGGGAAACATACAGAGGCAAATGAACCAAGCTCAAAGGAACTCATGAACTTTGGACCAACAGCTGTGGAATTTGCATGGGACCAGACTGGACCCTCTGCATATAGGAGACAGTTATGTAGCTGGGTCTGTTTGAGGGACTCCTGGCAATGTTATCATGGTCTATCCCTGGTGCATGAGCTAGCTTTCTGAATTCTATTACCTAAGTTTGTACATGTTGCTCACCCTTGATGCACTGAGGAGGGGCTTGGTCCTGCCTCAACTGAATGTACCAGGCTTAGCTGTTCCCTCACACTGTTGGAGGAGGGAATGAGAGGTGGGGGGAGGGAGGGAGGAGGGCATTGTGAGGAGAAATGAGAGGGGGATCTGTGGTTGGTATGTAAAATGAATAAAAATTAAAAATAATGCAATATATATTTAAAAACAGATTGTATTTTTTAACAATGGTAGTAAAAGCACATGGAATACATGAATTTTAACAGTTGCAATGTAATACCAAGCAAGGAATTTTGTGCTTGAATTTGAAACATCACAAAGTTTTAAATCTTTCTAGGACAAGATCTCGTAGAATCCAGAGGTGCACTGTAAGCTTCCAAGGGAGAAAAATGTAGCTGAAAGTTTTCCTGTGTCCTGCCCGATCCACAACTACTCAGATCCAATAAACACACAGAGGCCTATACTTTTTAAAACTATGGCCATGGTAGGCTTCTTGCTAGCTAGCACTTTTAACTTAAATTAACACATTTCTATAAATCTATATTTTGCCATGTGGCTTGTGGCTTACTGGTATTTTTACATCTTACTTCTCATGGTGGTGGCTGGCAGCATCTCCTCTGCTCTTTCTCCTTCCTCTTCCTCTAGTTAGAATGTCCTGCCTAACTTTATTCTGCCTCACCATTGGCTAAACAGCTTTATTTATCAACCAATCAGAGCAACACATATTCACATCATACAAAATGACATCACCCATCATTTCCCTTCCTTTTTATTCAAAAAGAAGGTTTTAACTTTTTTCACTATTTTTTATTATTATTATATTTGTGTTTTAATTTTACACATCAGCCATGGGTTCCCCTGTTCTCTCTACTCCCGCCCCCAACCCACCTTCCCTCCATCCCCTGCCCTCCATTCCCATCTCCTCCAGGGCCAAGACTCCTCTGGGGATTCATTTAAACCTGGTGGATTCAGTACAGGCAGGTCAAGTCCCTCCTTCCAGACTGAGCAAAGTGTCCCTGTGTAAGCCCAAGGTTCCAAACAGCCAGCTCATGCACCAAGGACAGGTCCCGGTCCCACAGCCTGGATGCCTACCAAACAGTTCAAGCTATTCAATTGTCTCACTTATCCAGAGGGCCTGATCCAGCTGGGGGCTCCACAGCCTTTGGTTCATAACTCATGTGCTTCCATTCATTTGGCTATTTTTCCCTGTGCTTTTTCCAATCTTGGAGATCAAGATTTTAACTTTAACATAATAAAATTACATATAACAAAACAGTTAACAAGCAAGAATTATAGTTATAATATCTAGTCTATTTGTATTTGGCAAAATTAAAGAAAATATCTTATCTATCATATATTTGTAAGTCTAAGGTTTCATATCTACCTATCTTTTATCATAACCAAGGGAAACTATAATTATGACTATCTAGTCTTCAACTATGCCAAAGACCCCAAAAGGATATTAGATTAACTAAATAAATGGGAAGACCATTGTAAGCAAATTTCAAAAATGTAGAATGACAGAGACATCTGGCTGCATGGACAGTCATCCTAAGTTCCTCTGTAATGATGGGGCATCCATATTCAGGCCATAGGTCTAGAGTCTCTTAGTCATTTCTATCTGTGTCCTGTAGAATATCTGGCAGTTTCTTTTGTGAAGCAGGAACCTGAAGGGCCATTTTGCCTTGCAAAGTTCATTGGTCACCTTCTATGGGTCCTGCATGTCCAGTCAGTACAATATTTTGTCAAGTATTCCAGGCAAGAGCAGTTTCTTGCCCAAATGGAACTTTTTAACAAGAAGAAGATAAAGTCCATATGGAGTGTCTTTGACACCCATCTTTCTCTCTAAAGTAAATCAGTACTGCCAAGAGTAGATGTGTCTCATTGTCCAGGAAAGTCTAAGTTGGGCAGGGTGGAGGACAGGGGAACCCATGGCTGATATGTAGAATTAAAACACAAATATAATTAAAAAACATTTTAAATGCAATATTATGTAGGTCTTTGAAGTGTTTGAAGATTATCTCCCTAATTGAATTATATCTATGTATACCTAGAAAACTTAACATGAAAATAAGTCTGATTATCATAGAAGACTAATTATTTTTTAAGATACGTTCAAAGATTTTTTTTACTTTTTAATTTTTTTAATTTATTATATTTGTGTTTTAATTTTACACATCAGCCATGGCCTGGAAGGGGGGGGCTGGAACTGCCTGTACTGAATCCACCAGGTTTAAATGAATCCCCAGGGGAGTCTCGGCCCTGGAGGAGATAGGATTGGAGGGGAGGGGCTGGAGGCAAGGCAGGGGTGGGTGCAGGAGGGGGGAGGACAGAAGACTAATTATTAATATGTATTTCTTAGTTATCAATTACAATTTATTTGAGTTACATAAAAATACCTTAAACAATCTTGGTCTCAACAATTCACACTCTTACAGTCCCTCCTCTTTCTCAACAATTGGACTCCTGGAGCTCCACCTGGGGCCCAGCAGAGGATATCTGCATCCATTTCCATCAGTTATTCGATGAGAGTTCCAGCACAACCATTAGGGTGTTTGGCCATCTGATCGCCAGACCAGGTCATATAAGACTTTCTCTCGACCATTGCCAGCAGTCTAAAGAGGATGTATCATTGTGGATTTCTGGGGACCTCTCCAGCACTCTGCCTATTCCTGTTCTCATGTGGTTATCATTTATCATGGTCTGTTATTCCTTGTTCTCCCTTTCTGTTCTTGATCCAGCTGGGATTTCCTGCTCCCCTAAGCTTTCTTTCCCTCAAAACTTGCCCTTCATTACTCCCACTGTCATCCAGGTTGTTCATGTAGGACTCATCCATTTCTCTGTCATTGGGTGATCCCTGTGTGTTTCCTAGGGTCCTGTTTTCTAGGTAGCCTTCCTGGAGTTGTGTAGCAGTCTAGTCATCTTTGTTTTATGTAGCTGTAACCAGCTTGTTAAATAAGAAACACAGAACCAATTGCAGAGTTAAAAACCACAAGGTCAGAGCAAGAGCGGAAAACCTTACTCTTCACTGCTTCTGCTGTTCTTCCTCTCTGCAAGAGACCTACTTCTGTGTGTCCTGTCTATTTAAAGACTTTCTGTTCTGTTTTCTCATTGGTTGTAAACCCAGCCACATGACCTCCTCATCACTGCCTGTTTGTACAGACCTCCAGGTCTTCTATGGTTGGTATTGAGATTAAAGGCGTGTGTCTGCCATGCTGGCTGTATCCTTGAACACACAGAGATCCAACTAGCTCTGCCTCCCAAGTGCTGGGATTAAAGGTGTACCCCACTACTGCTCAGCTTCTGCTCTGGCTTGCTCTGACCTCAAGGCAACTTTATTGACATACAAATAAAATCAAATTTCAATACAAATAAAATATCACTATAGTTTTACATCTAGTATCCTTCTATGAGTGAGTACATGCTGGAGAGGATGTGCAGCAATGGGAACTCTCCTCCACTGCTGATGGGAATGTAATCTTATATGGCCACTTTGGAAATCAATATGGCGCTTCCTTAGAAAATTGGGAATCAATCTCCCCCAAGACCCAGCTGGAGCATTCTTGGGCATATACCCAAGGAATGCTCAATCATACCACAAGGGCATTTGCTCAGCTATGTTCATATCAGCATTGTTTGTAATAGCCAGAACATAGAAACAACCTAGATGCCCTTCAACTGAAGAATGGATAAAGAAAATGTGGTATATATACACAATGGAATACTACTCAGCAGAGAAAAACAATGACATCATGAGGTTTGCAGGCAAATGGATGGATCTAGAAAAAATCATTCTGAGTGAGGTAATCCTTCCTACACTTTTTCACAAGTCTAATCAGTATACTACTCAGTCTTGAGTTATGTTACAGACAGTGCTCCTTTACCTGAATTTTACTGTGTGTAACTTAGTATATTCCAAGCAAGTTTATTAGTAGATCGTTCATGATAGTGATTCTCAACCTTCCTAATGCTGCAGTCCTTTAGTACAGTTACTCATGTTGTGGTGACCCCCTACCATAAAATTATTTCATTGCTATTGCATAACTATATTTTTTCTACTGTTATGAACTGTAATGTAAATAACTGATATGCAAGATATCTGATATGTGGCCCCCCAAAGGGCTTATTATCCACAAGTTGAGAACCATTGCTTTTTATAACATCAATTTATCACTCCTAATTTCTCCCATATTAAGGTAACAATCATAAATGTATATGCAGCAAACAACACAATGCCAAATCATATGTCCCGTAAGTCTGAGTATGTGGTGTATTCATTTTCATTGATCTCTAGGAAGTCTTTAATTTCTTTCTTTATTTCTTCCTTAACCCATTGGTGATTCAGTTGAGCATTATTCAGTTTCCATGAGATTGTAGGTTTTCTGTAGTTTTTGTTGTTGTTGTTGTAGACATCTAACTTTAAACCATAGTGGTCAGATAGAACAGTGGAGGTTATTCCAATTGTTCTGTATCTGTTGAGATTTGTTTTGTGGCCATGTTGTCAATTTTAGAGAAGGTTCCATGGGGTGCTGAGAAGAATGTATATTCTTTTTTGTTTGGGTGGAATGTTCCATAGATATCGATTAAGTCCATTTGAGTCATAACATCAGTTAAGTCCATTATGTCTCTGTTAAGTTTCAATTTGACATATCTGTCCAGAGGTGAAAGTGGGGTGTTGAAGTCTCCCACTATTAATGTGTGGGGTTTTATGTGTGATTTAAGCTTTAGTAATGTTTCTTTTACATATGTGTGTGCCCTGGGGTTTGGGGCATAAATGTTTAGAATTGAGACTTCATCTTGGTGGATCTTTCCTGCTATGAGTATGTAATGTCCTTCATCATCTCTTTTGATTGATTTTAGTTTGAAGTCTATTTTGCTGGATATTAGGATGGCTATACCAGCTTGCTTCTTAAGACCATTTGATTGGAAAGTCTTTTCCCAGCCTTTTATTCTCAGGAGGTGTCTATCTTTGAATTTGAGGTGTGTTTCTTGTATGCCACAGAAAGATGGGTCCTGTTTTCATATCCATTCTGTTAGTCTGTGTCTTTTCATAGGTGAATTAAGTCCATTGATATTAAGGGATATTAAAGACCAGTGATTGTTCGTTCCTGTAGTTATTTTTATTTTTTGGTGGCAGTGTGTGTGTACTTCTCTTCTTTGGGGTTTATTGCTGTGGTGTTATCTATTGCCTATGTTTTCATGGGTGTATCTGCCTTCCTTAAGTTGGAAGTTTCCTTCTAGTGCTTTCTGTAGGGCTGGGTTTGTGGATGAGTATTGTTTAAATCTGATTTTGTGTTTGAAGGTCTTGTTCACTCCATTAATGATGATTGAAAGTTTTGCTGTCTATATTAGTCTGGGCTGGCATCCATGGTCTCTTAGTGTCTGCATTATATCTGTCCAGGTCCTTCTGGCTTTCAAAGTCTCCATCGAGAAATTGGGTGTTATTCTGATGTGTTTGCCTTTGTAAGTCACTTGGCCTTTTTCCTTTGCTGCCCTTAATATTCTTTCTTTATTCTGTATGTTTAGTTGTTTAATTATTATGTGGCAAGGGGACTTTTTTGGGGGGGTCTAGTCTGTTTGGTGTTCTATAGGCTTCTTGTATCTTCACAGGTATTTCCTTCTTTAAGTTGGGAAAGTTTTCTTCTATGATCTTGTTAAATATATTTATTTTCTGTGCCTTTGCGTTGGTATTCTTCTCCTTTCTCTATCCCTATTATTTGTAGGTTTGGTCTTCTCATGGTGTCCCACATTTCTTGAACATTTTGGGTCATGACTTTGTTAGTTTTAATGTTTTCTTTGACTGATGAATCTATTTCTTCTACTGTATCTTCAACACCAGAGATCTTCACTTCCCTCTCTTGCATTCTGTTTGTTATACTTGCATCTGAAGTTCCTATTTGTTTACTCAGATTTTCTGTTTCCAGCATTCCTTCTGCTAGTGTCTTCTTCATTTTTATCTATTTCCCTCTTCTGGTCTTGGACTGTTTCCCTCATCTGTTTTGTTGCTTTTTCATGATTTTCTCTCAGGGACTTATTTTTTTCTTCTGCTTTATTTGTCCTTTCGTCTAGTTTTTTTATCGTCTTCTTCCCATTTTTTTTATTTGTCTGTTCCTCCCCCTTTTTTAAAATTTCTTCTATATAATGCTCTAGCCTCTTCATGATGTTACTTATAAGGTTGTTTTCTTCTGCTTCTTCCATTCTGTGATGTTCAGGTCTAGCTGTTGGAGAAAGGCTAGGTTCCGGTGATGCTGTATTGCTCTTTATTTTGTTGTATGTTCTTCTGCTTTGATGTTTTCCCATCTCCTTGTGGATTTGTTCTTGGTCTTATCAGTGCACTTGGTCCAGACAGAGCTGACATATTTAGGGAACCTCTCTCTGGTCCAGATGGAATCTCTGTGCTGGATGGGAGCTCTGTTCCAGATAAGAGTGTTGGCTGGATGGGAGCTGGGGGCTGGACTCTGATTCTCAGGAAGTCCCTGGGGTTTCCTTATCTTGTCCAGATTGGAGCTCCTTTTGTCCAGATGGGAGTTACGGGGCAGGATGCAATCTCTGGTCCAGATAGTAGTTCCAGGGTGGATCTAAATACACTTTTTTAAAACTATCTATTTTTTATATAACTGTCTATATTTTTCTCTCTCTTTCAAGCTTACGTACAGTTTTACACACATTGTAAACTGTTTAGGTTTCATCCAATCTGCATTTGTCTTATTCTGAATCTATAATCTATAATACTTTTCTGTCCAGGAGAGACATTAAAGTTCTAAACTACATGACTAAGACAATAAGTAGCAGCCTTCGCTGCTGACTCAGCCCATTTTAGCTTTTCAACATGGCAGAGGTAATTCACCTCCAACTTTGGGCCATGTGTACAATCTACTCTCAGAAGCAGTGGGTCTTTGACTCCATTAAAGCAGCGTGTATCTGCCACACAGTGTGCTGTGTGACTTGGAGATTCCACTGTGTACTTTGGTGGGACTCTGCCATGTTGAGCACAAGCCCAAATGCTGCATTAACTTGCTGACCACATGAGACATGAAGCAGGAACCTGTTTTTAGCTCTGTTTAGAATCGCTTATTAAGTATTTTCAGGTTTTATGTGGAAACTCAAGCCAATCTGTTGGATGCCAACTGTATGTAGGTGAAGTGTTGTTTTTTTTTTTTTTTAATAGTTTTATGCGGCTCCCATGTTCCTGTGGTCCCACATCCACTCAGACCCAAATGAACACACAGAGGCTTATATTATTTACTAACTATATAGATAGCCTAATGGCTCAGGCTTCTCACTGGCTAGCTCTTACAACTTAAATTAACCCATTTCTATAAATCTAAATTTTGCCACATGGCTTGTGGCTTACCAGTACCTTGCATCTTACTTCTTGTGGCTGCAGCTAGCAGCGTCTCCTTGCTCTTTTCTTTTATCTCTCCATTTAGAATATCCTGCCTAACCTTATTCTGACTCATCATTAGCCAAACAGTTTTATTTACCAACCAATCAGAGCAACATATATTCACAGCATACAGAATGACATCACCCATCAGAAAAAAAAACTAACAGTCATTACTTGCTTTAAATCTTATGATGTATAGCAATAGCCTATCAAGAAAGTTATCCATGTGTATTATAGTGGCAATTAAATCTTGGGGATAATAACAACTGTCTACTTGAACTCATTCAATATGAAGGAAACCATTCCTGGTATTGTAAGCCTATTCAACTACTCTTGGTTTGTTATAGCAGGTTTTCTCAAGATAGGAAGGCTTATTATTAGTTATGAGTGCTTGGTCTTAGTTTATGCTAATTTCTGGCTAACTTCTTTTTATGTAGCAGGCTTTCTTTTGGGCCACCAATCTGCTCTCAAATCATGACATGGAGAATTATTAGTTATCAAATGCTCAGTCTTATCTTACACTTGTCCTACTCGCTCTTATAATTTAATTTAACCTGTTTCTATGCATCTATGTTTTGCCTCGGGGTTCTTTACTTTTCTTTTATTCTGTATGTCCTGCTTTTCCTGCTTCTTCCATGTCTGTCTGACTGGCAACTGCCTGGCTGCCTGGCCACAGATGTGGCCTTCTCTTTCTGCCTTATCCTCTTTTCTCTTGTTCTCTTGAGCCTAGATTCCTCCACCTTCTTCTCTTTGCCTGTCAGCCCTGGATTTTCCTATATTGCCTAGATCTTGGCCATTCAGCTATTTATTAGACCAGTCAGGTGCCTTCAGCAGGCAAAATGAAACAGAAACACATCTTTACATAATTAAACAAACACAGCATAAACACATGTAACATATCTTTACATAATTAAATTAACATTCCACAACAGTTGGTAAGGTCATGTATACTAGAGGAGAACCTAATACTGCCAGTCACCAAAACCAGTAGAATTTTAACTCCATTCTAAAAACTTACCTTTATACCCACATGTAAGTGTGCCTCTCAGACCCATCATAAAAATTGTGTTTAAAATCATCATGCACCTTTATTCTGTTTTTAGTTTTTCATCAATTGAATTTATTCTTTGAAAATTTCATACAAGATTACATAGAATTCTGATTCCCATCACACTAAACCCTCTCTTACTTCTTTCCCATCTCTATCAAACACATTCTTCCCACAAGCTCTCCAACTACATTGATTTTATTCTGTAACCCTTTGAGTTTAATGAGGACTATTCTTGTAGCTATTTATTTGTAACTATCCATTGAAACTTACTGAGCTTATCAATGGGTTACAAATCCAGGAAAATTTCCCCCTCACCCATAACAGATCAGTATTCAAAATTTCAGCAGGGGAGAGATAGGGCCCCATTATCCCCTCCCCTTTCCATGCTTAAGAGTTGACAGACTCAATTCTGTGCAGGTCAAATGCAAGTAACATGATTACAATGCCTGTTTAGTGCCCAGAAATTAGCCATCATTTCTCCTACATTCTAGCTCTTACATAATTCTAGACTCTCTTCCATGCAGTTTTCTGAGCCCTAGAAGGTGTATTCTAAATGCCTGCTTTAAGTCCAGTCATTCAGTACTCACCATCTCAATGCTTTGGGCAGCTATGAGTCTGCACAGATCACTCACTGTTCACCATAAAGAAGGGCTCTAATTAAAGCTGAGAGCAGAATTTGTTTGTGGGTATAATGACAAAAGACAACCTGATTATGCCGGTTTAGCTTCAAAACAGTATCTTATTCTACCCTAGGGCCCATGACCTCCTCAGCCATGGGCTGCTAGCCAGATTAACAGCACAAGCATAGATTCCTCCTGCTGAACAGTCCTCAAATACACAGCTCTGCCATCATTGTACACGTGGGTAATCCCTGCTTAGCTGGTGGCTAAGAGTTAATGGCTAGATATGACTATTGATGTGTTTTTATTTCCCATCAGCCTGCAGAGTATTCTCTGGACCTGTGAAAATTAGGCAGAAGGGAAACAGCTTCCAACTCATTTCCAGCCTGTGATGTCTAAATTGTATCATCAGATATGTAGTGTCTTCAGCAATATGTTCGTATTATCCAATATAGCAGGCAGCAAAGAAAAATGGCAGCCTCCTGCATTATTTGATGGGCCTCTTAGAATTTCCTGTCTACAACTCATAAGGAAGTATCACAGTTCTAACAACGCACATCCTTTAAAGCAGCACTAGGCAGTCTTGCAGGGTCTCTTCCAAAGAAATAAAAAGGAAATAATAAATTCCTGGAATTCAGTGAAAATGAAAAGATAGCATCCATGTCTTATGGGATATACTGAAAGTAGTCTTAAGAAGAAAATTTGTAGTTCTAAGTGCCTACAGTCAAAGAATCTTGGAGAACTAAAATACCTTAGTGATTTATCTTAAGGACTTGGGAAAGTAAGCAAATAAAATCCAAAAGGAGAAGAGGGAAAGAAATAACTAAAACCAAGACAGAAACTAGTTAAATTAAATCAACAACAAGCAGAGATAATCATTGAAATTAAGAGTTAGTTCTTTTAAAATATAAACAAGATTTGTAAACATTTAGCTAAATAAATCAAAAGAAAAAAATCCCCAAATTCATAATATTAGAAATGAACATAGAACTATCATATTTGAGAGCAAAGAAATTCATCAAAGCATAAAGGCATACTTTAAAATCCAATATTGTACCAAGAAAAATTAAAATATATGAATGAATAAGTAGAAGCATCTGACCTATCAAATATAAACCACAATGAGATCAATAATTTAAAAAGACCTGCTTGTCTATTGTATAAAGTTGCTCTAAATTATCATTCTTCAAAACTAATTATTAAGATCTAGACATAAACCTCAACTGATCAAATGCTAATTTTATCTGGTTGGTGATATATTAAAAATCACTCCTTTTATTATCACTGACTATTCCTCACCTGCTAAATTCTATCACTGCCAAAAAACTTAATGTTATCTGTAGCCCACATCTTTTTCATCACTGCTACAATGTCCTTTCTCTGCTTTGATGTCTTCTTATTTTCTCTATAATTTTAAAGATATTATAGAAAGGATATACATTAAAATGTATTGAATTTTTTGTCCCCGTGCTTTTTGCAATCTTGGATTCAACAATTCACTCTCTTGCAGACCCTCCTCTTTCTCGACAGTTGGTCACCTGGAGCTCCACCTGGGGCCTGGCTGAGGATCTCTGCATCCACTTCCATCAGTTATTGTATGAGAGTTCCAAGACGACTGTTAGGGTGTTTGGCCATCTGATCACCAGACTGGGTCAGATCAGGCTTTCTCTCGACCATTGCCAGCAGACTACAGAGGATATATCATAGTGGATTTCTGGGGACCTCTTGAGCACTCTGCATATTCCTGGTCTCATGTGGTCTTCAGTGGAAGCACATGAATTATGAACCAAAGGCTGTGGAGCCCCCATCTGGATCAGGCCCTCTGGATAAGTGAGACCATAGAATAGCTTGATCTGTTTGGGAGGCAAACAGTCTGTGGGTCCAGGATCTGTCCTTAGTGCATGAGCTGGCTCTTTGAAACCTTGGGCTTACACAGGGACACTTTGCTCAGTCTGGAAGGAGGTGACAGGACCTGCCTGTACTGAATCCACCAGGTTTAAATGAATCCCCAGGGGTGCCTTTATCCTGGGGGCCTGGGAATGGAGGGGAGGGGCTGGGAGGAAGGTGGGGATGGGGCAGGAGTGGGGAGGGCAGGGGAACCCATGGCTGATGTGTAAAATTTAAAACACATAATAATAAAGAAAAAAATTATTTATTAAAAAATGTATTGAATTAAACAATTTCACTAAATTCAAATTATGTTTCTTTTTTATATTTTTGACAATTCAATTCATGAATAAGTACTAGATTAATATAAATTGTATCCATCTCTCTTTCCTGCCAACTCTTTTCATGTCTACCCAATCTCTTTCCCAATTTAATTGTCTTTATGTATATCCTGACTCTTTAGTATTTCTTGTATGTGTATGACAATTTGGGAATAGAAAAATCTACTGGGTGCTCAGCAAAATTTTCCTGCACATGCTGCCATTTCTACTGGTGGTGTCATTTTTAGGCCTTGTTTAGGAAAACATAGTTAAGATTTCATGGCTGCACCTTCCATGTTATATATAAAAGACACAATTTTGTAACAAGTGATCTGGTCCTCCTGCTCTTATAATATTTCTTCTCGTTTTTAAAGAATGTCTCCTGAACATTAAGTGCAGGGGTTCTTCTAAAGATGTACCAGTTGGTATTGGCAACCATGTCCTCTGAATTTTGAGCAGTTGTGTATTTCTGTAGTAGTTTCTACTTGCTGTGAAAAATAAGCATCTTTGATAAGGAATGACAGCTATATTTATATGTGGGTATAATAATGAGTATTTAGAATGTAGTTAGAAATTGTACTTGAGAGGAAAGTGGCAGTAATATGTTCTCCGCAAGCATCTTACCAGCTGTAGTTAGTTGGCTAAGTTTACCACACCAGACATGGATTCCTTCCTATTGAGTTGATTTTAAATCCAAGTAGACAGATGTTGGTTTTACTCACAATATAACTGCCAATATTGAACCCTTGGGGATTACTTGGCTGGCTTATCATTGTTATATTTTGTAGATGTCATAGCTGGGTAGTACTGTTGATTGATTTTCTTCCTTGGCATCTTTCATAGCACCTTTGGATACTCTGAGAGCTAGTTCTTAGAAGGACTCCTTCCACATCAGTTCTAGCTCAGTTTCTCCATATATATGATACATTTCATGTATTGACAGTTAAAATAATTAAATAATTTTGATCTAGACCTCCTTTGATTTGTAAAATTGAAATTGGTCCTGTCGCCTAAAGATGAGACCATCTCCATTTTTGTTTGTTTTCTTCATGCTCTGATTGTAAATACATTGGTTCACTTATTCTTTCCCAGGAAATATTTTGGGATACTTATTTTTATCAGTCTAGTGGAAAATAATAATTTAGAAAGGAGAATAACATCACCTCATATATTTTGTATTGCAAACCTGGCAATAAATTACCTCTTTTGAGGAGCTTTGGAAATGTGTTCCATTCAATGCTATTGACTTTTGTCTGTGCAATATTTGACTTCCTGTCATTGTACATTTCTACACATAAACTAATAGACACGTGAGTGTGTGGCTCCTTTTCACTTCATAAATATATTTTGTGAGAGTACAAATAGATTTTCTTAAGATGATTTCCTTGACTTAATCCGTGTTTCTCTGTTTTTGTTTTGTTTTGTTTTGTTTTATTTCAAAAGGTTTACTTTTCCTTCTATTCAAATTTCATTTCTAAAAATCAAGGCCATTTTATTTCTAAGAAACATTGCAACACATTTCTGGAAGAAAAACAATTAGAAAGCTGTAAGATGAAGATCACAAAAGATGCTTCAAGATGTTAGGAAAAGGTGAATACCACTCTTTTTTCCCCCACAGGCTGATTATCTGAAAGTTGTTGAAAATTTTTATTTGATCATTGTTCACAGTGTCACCACAGTCAAGAACAATATGTGCCTTGTCAGATGGGTGGCTTTTTAATCCTCAGTTGCTGTAAGAATTGCCTTGAAGGACAATAAAAATCCACATAATGAAACAAATGTCATTCTGTAGCCTTATCATAATTCTTCAATGAAAATGGAAATTACAAGTAAAAATCTTTCAAGGGAAGTAGGAGAATATTCAAGCAGCTTCCTACCCAGTGACCCTCTGCAGATATAAAATTGCTTGGATAATTATTACTGTGGTTTGTTTTTAGCCTTTGCCCAGAAAACACCCATTATGACCCAATTGTCACACTTGGGCTTCCTCCCTTCTGTGATTTGGCGAAGAATGAATTGTTATTTGCTAGCACTGCTGTCATCAGTTTCTTATATATTCAAGATTTGCAGAGACCCACAGCTAGACATTATGCAGACAAAGAGTCTGAATTGGTGGTCTACATTGGGACCCTCCCCTAGGAATTGGGTAACCTGGTGAAAGAGGGAGAGGAAATACTGTAGGGATGGAGGACACCAGGAGAACATGGCCCACTGAATTAACAAAGCAGGGTTCACATTGGCCCACAGATACTGAGGTACCAATCACAGGGCATGCATGGGTCTACATCTTGTATACATTATGGCTGTTGGACACCTAACATTGGAAGTGGCTATATATATCTTTGAATCTTTTGCCTGCTCTTAGGACTATTATCCTCTTGGATTGCCTTGTCTAGCCTCAATATGAGGCTTTTCCCTTTCCTTACTGTATTTTGTTTTCTTCTGGTTGACTGTCATCTCTTGGAGACCTGCTCTTTTCTGAAGAAAGAAGTGAGCTGGAGTGGATCTCAGGGAGAGGAGAGGTGGGGGAGCAGGGAGGAGTGGAGGAAGGGAAACTGTGAATTGGATGTGTTGCATGAGAGAAGAATCAATTTTCAATTTAATTTTTTTAAGTTTGAATTTCCCCCCAAAAATTTCCAGTTTCAGAATTAGAGATACTAGACAACACTTAGTATGAACTAAATTCTGTGCTTATGCACCATTTCAGTAATGTAGCTCAGCCATAGAATAAAGTGAATTTGAATGTCTAAACTGGTCTTCTTTTTTATTTTGGGGTCTATATATGGAAACTATAGAAGCATTAGTAGATACAAATATCTAAGAAGATCCTTTTCCTTCAAGATATCCTACATTACTATTAAAAAATGTGTTTACTTTTGATTCTGGGTTACCTCACTAAGGATGATATTTTCTAGTTCAATCCATGTACCTGCAAATTTCATGATGTCATTGTTCCTTATTGCTGAGTAGTACTCCATTGTGTATATGTACCACAATTTCTTTATTCATTCTTCATTTGAGGGACATCTAGTTTGTTTCCAAGTTCTGGCTATTACAAGAATGCTGCTATGAACATAGTTGGGCATATGTCCTTGTGGTATGATTGCACATTCCCTGGGTATATACTCAAGAGTGGTACAGCTGGGTCTTCATGAAGAGTGATTCCCAATTTTCTGAGAAAACACCATACTTATTTCCAAAGTGGCTGTACAAGTTCGCACTTCCACCAACAGTGGAGAAGTGTTCTCCTTGCTCCATATCCTCTGCAACATAGGCTGTTATCAGTGTTTTTGTTCTTAGCCATTCTGACAGGTGTAAGATGGTATCTCAGAGTCATTTTGGTTTGCATTTCCATTTCCGTGATGACTAAGGATGTTGAGCAATCCTTACATGTCCTTTGGCCATTTGAGATTCTTCTGTTGAGAATTCTTTTTAGCACTGTAGCGTATTTTTTAATTGGATTTTTCATTATTTTGATGTCTAGTTTCATGATTTCTTTATATATTTTGGAGATCAGCCATCTGTCAGATGTGGGGTTGGTGAAGATCTTTTCCCATTCTGTAGGCTGTCATTTTGTCTTATTTACCATGTCCTTTGCCTTACAGAAGTATCTCAGTTTCAAGAGATCCTATTTATTGTTTGTCTCTGTGTTTGTGTGATTAGTGTTACAATTAAGAAATGGTCTCCTGTGCCAAAGTGTTCAAGACTACTTCCCACTTTCTCTTCTATTAGGTTTGGTGTAACTGGATTTATGTTGAGGTCTTTGATCCATTTGGACTTCAGTTTTGTGCATGGTGATAGATATGAATCTATTTGCAGTCTTCTACATGTTGACATTTAGTTATGCCAGAACCATTTTTTGAAGATGCTTTCTTTTTTCTATTGTACAGGCTTGGGTTCTTTGTCAAAAATTAGGTGTTCATAGGTGGTATGTACTCACTAATAAGTAGATACTATATGTAAAACAAAGGATAACCAGAATACAACCCAAAGCTCCAAAGATGCTAGATAACAAGGAAGGTTCAAAGAGGGATGCATTGATTTCCCTGGGAATGGAAAATAGATATCTCCTTAAGTTAACTGGGGAAGGGGGGCAATGGATGGTAGGAGATGGATGATGAGAACATAAGGGAACAGGATGGTTGAGCTGGAACAGGAAAAAGGTTGGAGAACAATGAAATAGATACTATGATAGAGGGAAACATCATGAGGATAGAGAAAAACTAGGTGATAGGGAGGTTCGCAGGAATAGACAAGGATGACCCAAGCTTAGACTACTAGCAATAGTGGAAATGGTGCCTGAACTGGCCTACCCCAGTAATCATATTGGTGAGTACCCTAACTGTCATCATAGTGCTTTCATCCAGTAAATGATGGAAACAGATGAAGAGATCCACAGCCAAACACCAGGCTGAGCTCCAGGAGTCCAGTTGATGAAAGAGAAGAGAGATTCTATGAGTAAGGAGCTTTAAGATCAGTGTGAATATCTATAGAGACAATCAAAGCAAATAAGTGGGAACTCATGAACTTTAGACCAAGAGCTGTGGAGTCTCTATGGGACAGGACTAGGCCCTCTTATGCATAAGCAAGACACCTTGATCTGCTTAAGGGGCCCCCTAGCAGTGGAATCAGAATCTATTCCTGGTGCATGAGTTGTTTTTTGTTTGTTTGTTTGGTTGGTTGGTGTTTTTTGTTTGTTTGTTTTGTTTTGTTTTTGAGTTTTCTACATCTGGTGGGACACCTTGCACAGCCTTGATGCTCGAGGAGCGGCTTGGACTTGTCTCTACTAGGCCCTGCTGACTCGCCATGGGAAGCCATACCTTGTTAGAGGAGGGAATGGGGGATGGGTTGGGGGAAGGCTGGAGTGACCAGAGGAGGGAAGAGAGGAATCTGTGGTTGGTATGTTAAATGAATGAAAAAAAATCCTTAATAAAAATTTTCCAAGGTTTAGGGAAAAATTAATAAAATGGTACCATATTATTCAGAAACTGTATGAGCTAAGATATTTCTATATCCCACATATAGACTAGAAATCAATTATACTGATAGATACTAATAGATACTATTCAGATACAATTCTCTCTCTACCAATACATATCTTTGCCAATGTATTGGATGATATATTCTTTTCCATATTATGCGAAGAACTTATTCAAATAAACAATAAATTTAAACACATATTAATGTTGCCAAAAGACTTAAATTGAAAATATATGCATATTTTTATTAAAACAGTACTAATTAGGAACATTCAAGACAAATATCACTACACAGACTAAAATAGGCAAAACACTAATAGGAACATTCAAGATAAATATCACTACATGCACTAAAATATCAAAGGTAGATATAAAATGTTGAGCAGATGAGGAGCTTTTATATATCTCTTGTGCATTTCTGGTGGCAGTATAAAATAATACAACTTTATGCATTGCTATATTACTTCATGTTATTCTTCTAAATTTTATAATAAAGTACCTGACAACAACAACTTAAGAAATAGCTTATTTGGACCACAATACAGTTAATCACATGTCAAACAAAGTCAGGAAGGAGAGAAAGATGAATGTTAGTGCATAGATCACATTATTCTCTTTTAATCCAGGACACCAACCCGTGGAATGATGCTATCCATATTTACTTTTTGTCTATTTTTCATTTATTGAAAATAGTTTTTTCATACAACCTATTCTGATTATGTTTTCTCTTTGCACAACGCCTCCATGGTCCTCTCTAACTCCACTACCATCTGAATGCAATCCCTTTTTTATGTCCTAAGGATACAAAACAGTCATCTAAAAACTAATAATTAAATAAGATAAAACAGAATAGAAAAATTCAACAGAAGAGAAAGAGCTAAAGAAAATGCAGAAGAAACACATTGAGAGGCAGAAACACACACGTTCTCATACACAGAGATTTCATAAAAACACAGTACTAGGAGCGATAATATGTACACACAGGACATATAAGGTAAAAAAAAAATTATGAGATATTATGAGGCAAAAAACCTCCAAAGATGTCATTGAGTTACTCTGTTTTGGTAATCTGCTGCTGGGCATAGTTTCTGCACAACTCTGTTGAGAGAAACAAATTTTTCATTTTAAGTGTTTATAAATTGGAGATAGCTTCTGGGGTTTGTGTCCATCATTTCTTTCAGTGCTGGGTCCCTATCTGGCCCAGACCTGTGTAGGACCTTTGTATGTATCACAGTCTCTATGAGTTTGTGTGTGCATTAGTACTGCTGTGTTTAGAAGGCCTTGTTTCCTTTGCATCCTCTGGTTATCCCCTCTAGCTCTTATACTCTTTTTGCCTTTTCTGCAGGATTCCCTGATCCCTGGCAGGACAGATTTGGTGGAGACACCCCATTTAGGGCTGAGTGTTCCATGTTCTATCACTCTCTTTACATTGTTTGACTGTGAGTTTTTTTATTTGTTCCCAATTATGGCTGGAGGAAGCTTCTCTGATGATGGCTGAGCAAGTAACTGATCCATGAGTATAGCATAATGTCATTTTATTGTTGTGTTTCCTTAGCATAACATTAGTATTTTGATTTACCATGCACTATCTAGTCTTAGGTGTCTTAGCCATCCAAGCAGTGTAGAGCATGGTTTCCATCCCCTATAGTGGGCCTTAGATCCAATCAGATATTGGTTGGTTACTCTCACAAGCTTTGTGATAGTGTTGAACTAGCACTTCTTACAGGCAGGACATCATTGTAGAATGAAGGGTTAGATTTGTAGATATATATGGTTTAAATTGGGTTTTATCATGGAATGTCTTTCTTCCTCCATCTATTGTGATTAAAAGTTTTGCAGAGTATAGTAGTCTGGGCTGTCATGTGTTATCTTTTAGATTTTGTAGAATTATGTGTCTAGTCCCATATAACTTCAGAGTCTCCATTGAAAAGTCAGGTGTTATTGCAAATATCTGCCTTTTTGTATTATTTGGCCTTGTTTCCCGGCAGCTTTTAATATTCTTTCTTTGTTCTGTACATTCAGTGTTTTGATTGCTATGCATCATGGAGAACTTATTTCATGGTCCAGTATATTTGGGGTTCTATATGCTTCTTTTATGTTGATATCCCCCTCCTCCATCAGATTAGGGAAATACTTTTCTATGATTTTGTTGAAAATAATTTCTGTACCTTTGACCTGGGTTTCTTCTTCTTCCTCTATTCCTCTATTTGTGGTATCCCAGATTCTCTGGATATTTTGTGCCTGGATTTTATTTTTGTGAGATTTATCATTTTCTTTGACCAAAGTATCCATTTTTTTTTTCTATTTTGTCTGGATTTTTTTTTTGAGATTTATCATTTTCTTTGACAAAAGTATCCATTTCTTCTATTTTGTCTTCAGTTTTTAGGATTCTCTTTTCTGTCTCTCTTATTCTGGTGGTAAGGCTTGCCTCTAAGGTTCTTGTTTGAGTCCCTAAAAATTTTCATTTCCTGTTTTCCTTTGGTTTATGTTTTTTATTGATTCTGTTTGTACTTCTATGTTTTAAATACTTTTTGAAATTTCTTTCTACTATTTGTGTTTTTATAGATTTCATTAATGTATTTATTTATATCCTCTTTAATACCCTTGAGTATATTCCTAATAGCTATTTTGAAGTCCTGCCTCTACTGTACCTTTGTTGCATTTCTCAGGATCTACTGTAGTAGGATTGCTGGACTTTGTTAGAGATGTACGTCCTGGATGTTATTCATTGTGATTTTACATAGGTGTATAAGCATCTGTGTTTAGGAAGATTGTAATTGTAGGCGTTGATTTGTGGTCTTATCTTTGGTGGTCTTTAGCCCTTTTTTGTTCTTAGAAGCATGTGCTGCCCCTGGATTACATGGAAGGGAATTCTTCTAAGGTCCTGACAGGTGTGACCACTTGGGTTCCCGGGTAGAACATTTTTCTAGGTATTTGTTGCTGACACTAAGTAATGAGGATGGGTTAGGAGAGGGCTAAGATAGTCCACAAGAGGGAGAAAAGCTGAGTGTGTACATGGATTTGCATTGACTGTGGAAAAGGGGCATTGTGGAAGGAGAAGCCACAGAATGTGGTCTACTACAAAGCTGGGGATAAAACCTTAGGATTGAGATTGGGCAGGTACAGGGAGAATGAAAATCATTTACATGATTTCCTGGTTAGCAAGGTGGGCAGCTTTCCAGAGAGTGCTTCCTGGAGCTGATGGATGAGAAAAAAATATCAAGATGTTTGCAGAAGGCTCTGGGTGAAGATCTGTGTGACCCATGGGGCAGAGAGGAAGGGGAGGCCAGAGCAGATGGTCTACTACAAAGCTGTGGATGAGACTTGTGGTTTGGGATTGCAAGATAAGAGGAAGTTCACATGCCTGATTCCTTAGCCTCAGTCATTACCCATATTTAGAGTAGGCTCTTCCAACCTCAATTAATTCAATCTAGAATTATCTTACAAGTTTACACAGAGGTATATTTTATTTTACATCCCAACAAGTGTATAATACTGTCATATTATTTTCTTGTCATACAGCAATTTCTCTTTGAGACTACTTCCCATGAAACATAAAATACATGCATATAAATAAAAATTTGAAATATCCATAATGTTTTAATAACAATAGAAATACTTTGAAAATTTCTTACATTGATTATAGCTTAATAACTTCATAATCAAAAGGGAAGTACTACTTATATTACAACTATACTGATATATATATATATATTCACTATACTCTTTTTAAAAATCAGACTTAAAATATGCTTCAGTGTGTGATTCCATTTATTGAAACTCTGTTATAAAAGAAATAAGTATATTGAGATAGAAATCAGAAAAGTAGTTACTATGGGAGGTTCATGGCACAGACAAGACAGGGACACATGAGAATTTTTTTTGATGATAGTAATGCTCTATATCTTGATTAAGATATTAGATTCAGGTGTAGACATTTGTCAAAACTAATCAAAGTATATATTTAAGATCTGTGCATTTTATGAAATGTAATTATAACTCAATAAAAATGTAAAAAGAATGTCAAAGCCAAAGTTGATTAGATATTAGCCTGAACTAAGTTTAGATATTCATTTCCATTTCCAAAGCTATATACAGTGGTCTTGTTGTTTCTAGTTTAAAGTGTCTACAAAATATGAAATACACACAGAAAGGTACATGCCCAATAGTAATATTGAAATGGAAAGAAACTTCTTTCACACCCTCTTTAAAATTTTATATGAAATTGAAGAAGTGGCACATAGTTCTTTATAATATGTCAGTCTTGAGAAATATTGAAATTAAATGTTAACATGCTTGTTCAGTAGGAAGATATTGTAGATATAATTCTAAATAGTGTTATTAAATAAAAAACAAAGAGCCAAATAATGAGTTAAAAGCCAGAGATCAAGCAGTAGCCAAGAGCTAAGACCACCTTATCTTACTACTTGCTGCTGCCCTTCCCCTGAGAGGGAGAACTTCTTCCTGTGTCCTGTCTTTTTATTGCTTTTCTGCTATGCCTTCTCATTGGTTCTAAACCCAACCGCATGACTTCCTCATCACTGCCTGTCTATACAGACCTCCAGGTTTCTATGGTTCATACTGAGATTAAAGGTTTATGTCACTACTTGGCTGTGTTCTTGAACACACAGAGATTCTGACTGTCATGTGATCTGATTAAGGGCATGTGCCACCACGGCCAGACTTTGACTAAATGGCTTGCCCTTAGCTCTGATCCCCAGGCAACTTCATTAACAAACAAATAAAATCACAACTCAGCACAAATAAAATATCACCATATTTCCCCCTTCTATTTTAATAAAAGGAAAAATGTTATAGTAAATATAAGAAAAGTTATATACAATAAGTACAATAACTATATATAATATATATAAGCAATAAATACCTAAACAATGTCTACTCCATCTTTAACTATAACTCTAACTATCTAAACTTCAACTCCCTCAGAGACCCAAGAAGGAAATATCACCTAAAACAATAAAAACAGGAAGTGCACACAAGCAACTTCCAAAAAAGCTGTGAGTTGACAGAAACAGCCAGCTGCCTGGACAGTCACCTGAGATTTCTCTGCAATGTTTGGGCATTATTTTCAGCCTAAAGGCTGAGCATATCTGACAGATTCATTAGTGAAGTAGGATGTATACAAGGCCAACAGTTCAACCTCACATTTGGTGACAGTAGTCCTTGTACCAGAAACACGTGAATTCCACTAATGTCGTATCATGATTAAGGATTTTAAATTCTGGGAATTGTTGATATATTTTTTAATTCAGCTGTCCATTCTTCTTGGCTTGTCTGTGGCTTCATCTCAGCACACCTTTCTTATCCACATCCCATTTTTCTCGGCTTGTGGGTGGCTTTAACTCTTTTATTAAATGCCAGTCTACCATTGAGAAATTAGACTCTGTCAACTTAGTTACTATTTGAAGAATAACTGTTTCAGATGTTGTTCCACTGCACATCAGAAGCCATTGGTCCACTGCCAGTTCAGCTGCCTTTGAAGAAAAGGGCTCTGTACCTTTTCCAGATTGCAAAGGCCACTTGAGGGATGGTGCCATATTGTTCTGGCCTCAGAAGATGCCTTTTGTTAAAGACACAACCACACTTGTCTTGGCAAGAATTGGTAGTCCTTTGTTTTGTGTCCTGTCTGTCCATTTTGTCCTGTTTGTTAGTGGTTGATTCGAGGATATTTTGTTGTCCAATGGATAACTTTTGCCACAGTGAAAGTTAACTCCATATGCAGTTTCTTCAATGCCCATATCTTCTCTGAAGTAGATTGGTGCTACCAAGAGCTGACAGGTTTCATAGTCATTTAAAAAAGAAAAAAATTTCTAAGTTATTAAAATATTTTCAATGCCATATTCTGTGGATTTCTTAAGGGTTTGAAGATGACCTGTCTATCTAAAATATATCTGCTCGGTCTTGAAATCATACCAAATATGACTAGAAGTTCGATTGTAATGTCTGACTACTAACTTTCATTTCTTTATATCCTAGTAGTAATAATAACATTCAAGGATTAGCATAACATTGTTAAATGAACAGTATAAGTACAATATCTTGAACAACATTATAAATATATGCATGGCATTTTCTAACAATATCAATCTCAATATAGATAATTTATATACAATATATAAAATTCCAATCAATGTAAAGTATCTAAAACTAGTAATTGTCTTTTAAAAGCAGGTTCAACAATCTATCTTTTTATCTATATCGCATATGTTTCTTCATTTTTCTGAGATTCAATAATCTACCCTATGTTCTATCATTTTATATATCTTTTTATTTATTTTATTATTTATTTATTTATTTATTTATTTATTTATTTATTTATTTATTTTTAAACAAGAATGTTAAGTCTAATTTTCTTTGCTTAGCCCTTTTCCAAACCCTTAACAACAACTTATAATCAACTCTTGTAAATAATGAAAATTATCCCAAACCCCAAACCCATTAAAAGACCAAAAAACCAACTTCTCCACACCCCCTCTTTGGGAATGTGGGCATAGTATTCTTAAAATTGATTACTGCTAGATATGGGCAAAGGTTTCTTTATTCAGAAAAGAAAAAATTTGGGTTAATTGTCAAATTTGAGGAAAGGTAGCTATCTATATTCTTTGTTGTCTAGTCTGTGCATAATGCCAAAGTTCAGGGCTTACCTCAAGTCCTTTTTCAAGTAGTCTGTGAAACTGTATCATCTCAGCCAGCCATCTCAAAATTGCTCTGAGCAGTTTGTAATCCAAAGCTGATCTGTAGATGATGTTTGTCAGCTTAGTGGTATTATTATTGTCCACATGGAATTGTTGTTGTTGTGTGTCCCCATCTTCTTCCTGGAGACTTCAAATTTGATGTTAGGCCTGGCCATGATTTTCTTTAGAGCAATTAAATAACCAAATACCTATTGGAATAAACCAGACTGCTTGGGGTTGTGGAACACCTGAGACAGAGAGAACAGACAATTCTCGAGAAACCAAAAAGAAAATTTTTTGGCAAACGTCTATAAATGAACAAAGATCAAAACTAACAATAAGAATACATGATGTTTTGTTGTCTAGTCTGGTAGACACAAGTGTTGATGGGACCATAATTGCACCAGAACATTGGCATCGAACTTGGCCTCTTCAGGAGGTAAATGTTCAGCTGTTAGGGATTGGAACATTATCTCAAGTGAAACAGAGTGAAAGACAGCTCAAATGTATAGGCCCAGAAGGACAGAGAGGAAAATTAAAACCATATGTGGCTAATATAGCTATGAACCTATGGTGTCGAGACCTGTTACAACAATGGAATACTCAAATTAACATCCTTCTAACTTCAGAAAGAAATCGTAAACTAACACGTTTCTGAGAAAAATGTTAGAAGGTATTATTCTAATGAGTGTTCATCAGCCATCCATATTTTACAAGAACAGGGCACAACATCTAATGATCTTCCAAAGACACCAACAGCTCTGCCTTGAAAATGGTTAACAGACAAGCCTATATGGGTTTAGAAATGGCCTTTAACAACAGAGAAATTCCAGGCTTTAGAAGAGCTGGTACAAGAGCAGTTAAATTCTCAGCATAGTGAAGAAACAACCAGCCCTTGGGATTCTCCTGTATTTGTTATTAAATTAAAATTCTGGGACCATTCTATTTACTGATGAAGTCAATCTTAGTAAGAAATCCATGAAAAACTCTTTTGGGCCCTGAATAACTTTTGTAAATGACTCAGTTTTCTTTCCTACATCCTCAACTCTGTCCCATGCATTCAAGGCTGCCATTCAACATAGAATTAGGGTTTGGTTATCATATAAACATTGTTTTTGTATTTCAGCATATTGACCTTCTCCAACAAGCTGATCCTGGGAGATTTGCGCAACTCTAGCCCTGCATTGATTTTCTATGCTTTTAGATTCATCTCTGAACCACATATGCCACTGCAACTGGGCCACGGGTTCCAGGACAGCATTTACCAGCTCTCACCAATCCTATGGATTCATCTTACTACAAGTTGACCAGGATTTTAACATTTGCTTTACAAGTGGGGAATGCATGCCATAAGATACTATTGCCTCATTAAACCTTTGTAAGTCAACTGGAGTCCAATTATTTTGTGCATTCACTTGACCAGGTAGTTGCTACACAGTTACCAGACAAATTAAGTTTGATTGTTTGAAAACAGGCTTTCTTTCTGTAACCTTATAACCCAATCCTGAAATAATTTCACCATTGAATTCTTCTGTCTGAGTCTGAATTTCTCTATAATTCATTTTAACAGGTTTTTATAAAGCTTTTATCCTGACACTTAAATTGACTATCTTTTTAAATAGTAAAATAATGATAAGGAAAGTAATAATGTTATACATGCCATCAACATTAATCTTCTCATGTAATTGTTCCATTTTCAGACTGCCTAAAGTTTTATCAAACAAAGACCAGTTACCTTCTATTTTACAGATAATACCCATTTGTTTTTAATGTGGAATTTTTTTTCTCTTTTTAGTACGTTTTCCTTTTAAAATATCTGTTATCTCAATTGACTTATCAAGTCTGTGTAGAACAGTAGAAATGTGAGGGAGTTTCAAAACAACTACCTAGCATCCAAGATGGGAATCCAGAGAGAGAGAGAGAGAGAGAGAGAGAGAGAGAGAGAGAGAGAGAGAGAGAAGCCAAGAAGCCACATGCCACGTGCTCCTGCTTGAGATGATTCAGGCCTGAGATTTTTTTAGCACCAGCTGTTTTAAGCCTGAGCTGCTTGAGTCAGTAATCTGGCTGCAAGTAGCTCCAGCTGTGGGTAACTGTTTGTAGCTATGGTTGGTCAGGCCTGGGGCCTAGGCCTAGCTGGGCCAAGCTGTGGAGCCAGGGAGCCAGGGAGCTGGGGAGCCAGGGAGCCAGGGAGCCAGGGAGCTGGGGAGCCAGGCTAAGCTGGGCAGTTTTTAATGAATTCTTGCCATGTGGGCACAAAATGTAGATGTAATTCTAAACAGTCTTATTAAATAAGAAACACAGAGCCAAATAAAGAGTTAAAGGCCCAAGAGGTCAGAGCACAAGTGAATATCCTTTAGCTTACCAGCCACTGCCATCCTTCCCCTGAGAAAGAGACCTACTTCCTGTGTATCTATTTTTTATTGACTTTCTGTTCTGCCTTCTCATTGGTTCTAAAACCAACCACATGACTTCTTCATGACTACCTGTCTTTACATTACAGACCTCTAGGTCTCTATGGTTGGTGTTTGGATTAAAGGCCTGTGTCACCAAGCTGGCTGTGTCCTTGAACACACAGATTCTGCCTGCCATGTGATTGGATTAAGGGAGTGTGCTACCACTGCTAGACTTCTGTTAAATGGCTTGCTATTATTTCTGACCCCCAGGCACCTTTACTGATTAACAAATAAAATCACATTTCAGCACAAAGAAAATATCACTATAGGAGACTTTAAAAATTGTCAACTTTAAAAAGAATGTTTTGCTGGCTCCTAAGCATAATACAACTCTTTGAATGAATCTATTCTGATCTGAGAAAATGAGATATACACAAAGTTAACTATAGTTCAAATATATTTGCTAACTGCTTAGACTACTGGTGATTTATGTAGACAAGTAGATGAGCACTCACATGCCCCAGTTGTTCTTTACAATGTGACTATAAGAAATGTGTTAATCTTTTTTAGCCTCTGTTTCCTTATGTGTGGGGGGAGAACCATGTTCAAAAATCCCCAGACCAACTTAACATAGTACAGTAAGCACTGAGGAATGAACATAAAATTATTTTAAAGTAATTAATGCATAACATAGAAGAATAACTATCACTTATTAAAGTGGAAATATTATTTGATAACTACACCTTTTAAAAGGTATTTCATAGCCTTGAAGACAAGAGTAAAACCTGTTAGCTCTATCATATCACACTACGTAGAAAGCTGAATTGATTTCTATGGTAGAGGGTAGATCTTCATGGAAACTAGAAGAATAATTAAACATTCAGAAATGCTTTGACTTCCTTGGGGAAGTTTTCCTTGAGCACAGCAGTCCCCTTGACTGAGCTCACAATCACACACTCAGCAAATATTATGTAAGGATGTGACAACATAATGAACATCATTTCAGGAGCTATGTACATAGTAAACTTCATGAAACTCCCAAGGAACTTACAATTTTTTAAAAAGACATAGTAAAGGAAGAAAACATTCAAACAAAATTTGGAGAACATGTAGAGGATTTATGGAGAGGCTGACTATCCTTGTAGAATGAGTAATATGTTAGCAGAAAAATTAACACCTTGATTAAAAATTTATAGAACTATCATTTCTAAATTGTCATGGCTGTGTCACAGCTCATAGCAATATGCATTACTTTATTATTATAACATCAAAGATGGGGTAAACAGCACTCTGTCTTTCTTTCTTTAGTTTTAGAGACAGAGTCTCATGTAGCTCAGGCTCACTACGCATAACCTTGAACTTATGACCCTCTCCCAAGTGCCGAGGAACATCAGAAAGTTACCCAAGTTTAAAGAAAGAGAGATATATCCTACTACAATAGACATGGAACACCAAATGAATAGGAGCAGAGAAGCTGTCAGTGTCACATTGTTGGGTAAAATTACTTTATTTTTATAAAGTAAGTATATTGAAAACATAAAGGGAGAAATTCCAAGTCACATATAAATTAAAGCCCATCATAATAATAATTGATTTTGCAATAAAAACTTTCAAAACCAGAATGGCATGGGATGGAGTATTTCAAGTCCTGAAAGCCCACAGCTGCCAAGCTAGACTAAAAGACTCACCTAAACTATCTGTAATAATAAATTTACAATGAAAACTTCTCATGAGGAAGTTGACTAGAAGAAATTTTAACTGTTAATCTAGCTTTGCAGAGGATATTGGAAAGAATATTTCAGGCTGAATAAAATGATATGCCCATCAAAGAGGATTCAGGTGAAATAAAATATTGTAGAACAATGTTTAACAGATATAGATTGTGAAAACATGAATAAATGCAAAATCAACAAAATGATAGGAATTAAAACACACTTTCCATAACTCTGAATACAGAAGGTCCCAATTCTTCAATCAAAAGACATAGACTAACAGAATATGTTAAAAATTATCCAATTATTTGCTGCCTTTAAGAAACAAACCTCAACAACAAATATAGATAGAACCTTTGGGTAAGATGATAGAAAAGGTCATCCCAAGCAAATAGAACTAGGAAACACCAGTCACACCAATTCTCCTAACTGACAAAAATGGACTTCAAAATAAGTTAGCAAGAAAGTCATACTTTCCACTCATACTGACCAAGGGAACAGTTGTTCAAGAGTATATAACAGATGTCTCAATGTTAAATGGCCTTGCTGCCAGCCCTGACAGTGTGAGTTCTAGTCCTATGACTACATTGTTGGAAGTAGAGATAGGATGAATTGATTTCCATAGATTCTCTTGAAATTTCCATGTGTGTGATTTTACATACACAAGCACACACACAAACACACATACACACACACCACAACAACAAATCAATCAATCAATCAATCAATCAATCAATCAATGCTTTAGAAAATGACATTACAATTTGAAATATTCCATAATCATAAGTTGATCAGATTTTGCAAATCAAATGCTAATAGTTGTAAGCAAGTCACATACTACTCCAGTTTAGATAATTCCAATATTTCGCTCTACGAAAAGACAAGACACTCTGACAAGAAATAAATGAAGAAACACTGTAGTTAAATGCCATCTCAGATAAAATGGACTTCACAGGTATGAGAGATCAAAACACTGCAGAATATATATTATTCTCAGGAGCCAATGTTATTTTCAATAAAATAGATAATGTATTAGGACACAACAACTTCTTGTATACTACCTTACCCAAAACAGGATACAGTTTTATACCAACAGCAAAACTCATGAAGATTAAGCATCACATCACTGAATGGTAAATGGATCACTGAAGAAATACAGAAAGAAGAAATCTTTGAGTGAAAATGAAGACACATTTATACCAATGCCTCTGGAATACAATGAAAACAAACTTAAGAGGATAATTCATGTATATAAACAACTAAGTTTAAAAGAATATAAAGGATCTTAAATAAATAAAAAAAAACAGCAACAACTTAATGGTGTACCTCAGGATATTGTAAAACCATGAACAAGGCAAATCCAAGTTAGATCAGGAAAACAGGGAACATACCTAAACATAATAAAGGCAATCTACAGCAAGACAGCAGCCAACATCAAATTAAATGAAGAGAAACTCAAAGCAATACCACTAAAATCAGGAACAAGGCAAGGCTGCTCCCTCTCCCCATACTTATTCAATATAGTATTTGAATTTCTAGTCAGAGCTCTAAGACAACATAAGGAGATTAAGGGGATACAAATTGGAAAGGAAGAAGTAAAGCTTTCCCTATTTGCAGATGACATGATAGTATACATGAGTGACACCAAAAATTCAACCAAGGAACTGATACAGCTAATAAAAACCTTCAGCAACATAGCAGGATACAAGATCAACTAAAAAAAATCAGTAGCCCTCCTATATACAATAGACAAACAGGCTGAGAAAGAAATCAGAGATACATCATCCTTTACAATAGCCACAAATGATATAAAATACCTTGGGTTTACTCTAACTAAGCATGTGAAGGACCTATATGACAAAAACTTTAAGTTCCTGAAAAAAGAACTTGAAGAAGATGTCAGAAAATGGAAAGATCTCCCATGCTCATGGATAGGCAGGATTAACATAGTAAAAATGCGATCTTAACAAAAGCAATCTACAGATTCAATGCAATCCCCGTCAAATTACTAACACAATTCTTCAAAGACCTGGAAAGAATAATACTCAACTTCATATGGAAAAACAAAAAATGCTGGATAGGCAAAGGAATCCTGTACAATAAAACAACTTCTGGAGGCATTGCAATCCCCGACCTCAAGCTCTACTATAGAGCTACTATGAAGCAAAAAACAAAAAACAAACAAACAACAAAAAACCAGCTTGATGTGGACCAATGGAATCGAATTGAAGATCCTGACATTAACCTGTACAGCTATGAACATATAAATTTTGACAAAGAAGCCAAAAATGTACAGTGGAAAAAAGAAAGCATCTTCAACAAATGGTGCTGGCATAACTGGATGTCAATGTGTAGAAGGCTGCAAATAGATCCATATCTGTCACCATGCACAAAACTTAAATCCAAGTGGATCAAAGACCTCAACATAAATCCAGCTATAGAACTAAACAGAGAATTCTCCACAGAGGAAGTTCAAATGGCTGAAAGACATTTAAGGAATTGGTCAACATCCCTAATTATCCAGGAAATGCAAATCAAAATGACTCTGAGATACCACCTTACACCTGTCAGAATGGCTAAGATCAAAAACACAGAAGACAGCTGGAGAGGATATGGAGTAAGGGGAACTCTCCTCCACTGCTGGTGGGAATGCAAGCTTGTACAGCCACTTTGGAAATCAATATGGTGCTTCCTTAGAAAATTGGCAATCCTTCTCTCCCAAGACCCAGCTGTAGCTGTATCACTCTTGGGCATATACCAAAGGAATGGTCAATCATACCACAAGTGCATTTGCTCAGCTATGTTCATATCAGCATTGCTTGTAATAGCCAGAACCTGGAAACAACCTAGATGCCCTTCAGGTGAAGAATGGATAAAGAAAATATGGTACATATACACAATGTAGTACTACTCAGAAGAGAAAAACAATGACATCATGAGGTTTGCAGTCAAATGGATGGTTCTAGAAAAAATCATCCTGAGTGAGGTAACCCAGACTCAGAAGGACAAACATGGTATGTACTCACTCATAGGAGGATACTAGATGTAAAACAAAGATGACTAGACTGCTACACAACTCCAGGAAGGCTACCTAGAAAACAGGATCCTAGGAAAGACACAGGGATCACCCAATGACAAAGAAATGGATGAGATCTACTTGAACAACCTGGACGAGAGTGGGAGAAATGAAGGGCAAGGTTTGAGGGAAGGGAGGCTTGGAGGAGCAGGAGATCCCAGCTGGATCAGGAACAGAAAGGGAGAACAAGGAATGGTAGACCATGATGGATGAGGACCACATAAGAACAGGAGTGGGCAGAGTGCTGGAGAGGTCCCCTGAGGTCCACAGTGATGCATCCTCTGTAGACTGCTGGCAGTGGTCGAGAGAAAGCCTGATCTGACTGAATCTGGTGATCAGATGGCCAAACACCCTGAAGGTCGGGCTTGAACTCTCATCCAGTGACTGATGGAAGTGGATGCAGAGATCCTCAGCCAGGCCCCAGGTGGAGCTCTGTGTGTCCAGTTGTAGAGAAGGAGGAGGGACTGTGGGAACATGAATCATTGAGCCCAGGATTGGAAAAGGCATGGGGACGAAAGGCCAGACAAATGGAAGCACATGAATTGTGAACCAAAGGCTGTGGAGCCCCCAGCTGGATCAGGCCCTCTGGATAAGTGAGACAGTTGAGTGGCTTGGACTGTTTGGGAGGCATCTAGGCTGTGGGACCTGGACCTGTCCTTATTCCATGAGCTGGCTGTTTGGAACCTGGGGCTTACACAGGGACACTTTGCTCAGCCTGGGAGGAGGGGCCTGGACCTGACTGTACTGAATCCACCAAGTTTGAATGAATCCCCAGGGGATTCTTGGCCCTGGAGGAGATAGGAATGGAGGGGAGGGGGAGGGTGGGGGTGGGAGTGGGAGGGGGGAGGACGGGGGAACCCATGCCTGATGTGTAAAATTAAAACACAAATATAATTTTTTAAAAAGGGAGAAAAAAACCCATATATGCGGGTTTGAGGATTTAGCTCAATGGTAGAGCTCTCACTTAGCAAGTGCAAGGCCATGGGTTCAGTCCTCAGCTCTGGCCAAAAAAAAAATAAATTGATAGAAAAACATATATGCAACTACAAAAATATAAAATAAAGTTATGAATTTCTTTATGCCCTTAACCTACCAAAGTTAAACTAAGATGAAATCAATAACTTAAGCATATATATAGATAGAAATAATAAAAATAACCACCAACTGAAAGTACCCAGGTGTAAATGAATTCACTGAATAATTGAAACCAAACTTTAAAGAACAAATACAAATACTATTCACAGATATTCCATAAGTAGTAAAGGAAGAAATTCTTCCATTTTTTTACAAGATGAGCATTACACTAATATAAAAACAAGATAAAGACACAACAAAAAGAAAAAAATTAAAAATTAATTAATTAAAGATCAATATTCCCTGTTGAATATAGATGGGATAAAGCTCAATAAAATACTTGTTTTTATGGGACTTCTGTGTGTGACTGTATCACTAAGTCTATATGTGTTTCTTGTGCATTTCTTTGGCAGGTTGTTCTGTTTCTTTGCTTTGTCATGTTCTTGTTTGGCTTTATTTTATTTTATTTTAGGTGCCTATTTGCTAACTGAACAGAAGAAAGCATGTGGGTTTGGGTGGGTGAGGTGGTGAAGGAGGAGCCTGGGAGAAGCTGGGAAGGGAAATCAGAATCAGTATGTATTGTATGGAAAATTTCTATTTTCAATTAAAAGAAAGACTTGGAGTACCAAGTGAGTTCATCTCCTCCTCAGCTCTTGAGTATTTCAAGAACATATATATATATATATATATATATATATATATATATATATATATATATATACTTTTTGATCAAAAGAGGAACATATGAAATGGATCATTCACCATTGTCAAATCTGCTTTGTTCTAAATGTGCAAAGATGCCTCAATTTATGTAAGTAAATATATGTAATACATCACAAAAATGGAACCAAGGATTCCAACCACACACTAATATGTATAAATATGTATCAGTCTTTTAAAAATATCTGTACAGCAAATGAAAGTATCACTCCAGTGAAGCATCAGCCTATGTAGTTAGAATTATTTTCTTTGGACTGCCAAAAAGCTCCCAAATTAAGACACAGAAACTTATTATTAATTATGAATTCTCACCCTTAGCTTAGGCTAGTCTGTTTCTATTTGTCTACGTTTTGCCTCTGGTTTTTTTTTAACCTTTCTTTCATTCTGTATGTCCTACTTTCCTGGTTTCTCCTTGTCTGTCTGTCTGGCCCCTGGAATCTATCTCCCTGATGTCTCCCTGGCATCTCCCTGGCATCTCTTTTTCTATTTTTTCTCTGAGACTGAATTTCTCCTACTATGTAATCTCCTTGCCTGGAAATCCTGCTTATACCTACTCCATCACTATTGTCCAATTAGCTCTTTATTAGATCTATTAGGTGCCTTAGACAAGCAAGGTAAAACAGCAATACATCTTTACATAATTAAATAAATGCAACACATATTTATGTAATTGGACAAAGGCAACACATCTTAACATAGTTTAACAAATATCCTGCAACAATCCTATAGAATAGGAAATATCTTTTGTCAACTATCCATATGAGATTAATATGTAGAATATACAAAGACTTTGTAAAATTTTGTAACAAGAAAAGAAATCGCCTAATGAAAAACTGGGTTGAGAAAGTGAATAGTTTTCTAAAGAAGAAATGAAAATGACAGATAATCATTTTAAAATGCTCATAATCCTTAGCCATCATGCAAATGCAAATTAAAAGTAATTTGAGATTACATCTAGCTGTAGTTAGAAGTGGTAGCATCAACGAAACAAATACTGGGTAAGAATGTGGAGAAAACAGAATGCTTAGTCACTGTTGGTAGGAATTTAAATTGGTATAGCAGCTGTAGAAATCAATATGGATATCTCTCAAAAACTATAAATAATACTTACATATGTTGCAGGTATATCATTCCTGTGCATATACCCCAAAATTTTTATGTTTTTATATAGATAGTTGTACATCTGTGATTTTTTTGCTGTTCTTTTTATAAGAAGTAGAATCAGCACATATTTTCATTAATTGACACGTACATCTACAACAAATGTACAGTACAAATACAAAAAAAATTTACTTGGCTATGAAGAAAAATGAACTTTTTTGGGAAATGGATGAAACTGGAGAATATTATATTATAAAGTAACTCAGGCTCAGAAATATAAACACCACATGTTCTTTCCCATATGTGGATTCTGGCTTCTATTTTTTTTTATATGTGCACATAAATGGGAAACAAGAAAAGGCTCCATGAGATGACATAAAATATCATTTAAGAGTGTGAGGAGGGGATAATAGAAAGCATGTGATCTTACAGTGGAAGATGGTGCCCTGGGAGTAGAAATATTTAGGGAAAATATTTACAAAGATATTATAGGGTAGAGGTCAAGAACTTTGGAAAAAAGGAGATAGTAATCGAAGGGTTAACAAAAACCAATGGTATTACTAAAGGGTTATTTCTTAGTTTATCTGTATTTCATATATTTTTATATTTTATTCTATTCATCTTAATATTTTTCTCTAATTTCCTTTGTGGCTTTTCAAATGTCATTAGTCATTTAAATTTATCAATTTGTTTCTAATTTTTTAACTTCTATAATGCTTTCCATTCGTGTTGTTTTCAAATGTTATTCCACAGTAGCTATGTAGCATGTTTTGTGGAAATTCAATATTCCTGAATTTATTGAAACTGGTACAGCTTAACATAAGAAGTATTCTGTAGAATGTGAACTAGACAAAATGGTATATTCTGTTGTTCTTGCCTTCTGAGCAGAACTTAAGATGGGGAAAGGAACACCAATCTTCTTGTCCATATTTTCCCTAAATAACACTATCACAGTAATTGGCCTGGGGAAAAGCATAAGAGAAGTTTTTGGCCTCAATGTCCTGCCATGAAACTGTAGAGATAGATTAGGAACTTGTTGGAGAAAGATTCAGTAGTTTTTGGTCATACCTGGCAATAACATAGTACTAAATGAAAAATTCTCACATGGAGTGGTGGGCAGGGAGTCGGAGTTTGGTAAAATCCCAAAGAATATTATTATTTTTATTAAGATTTAATACATTTTTCTTGAAGAAATGCTTTCTCTTTTATTGTATACCCTTAAGACAATAAAGAGTTTAAAATTAATTTAAGTTAAACTTATGACTTTGTTAGAGAAAAGGGTATATTTAATTCCTTACACTATTATTACAGAAGTTCTGGGTGAGTGGTTTGATTTGACCTTTACTATAATTTGTTCCAGGGTCTAGTTGGAAAAAATGTATACAAAAATGACTGAAGTAATTGTTGTCTTCCAAATAAAAATAACAGAATTTGATAAACAATGGGATTTCTCCTAAATATGGTATATGATACAAAAGAACACATATACAATTAAAAAAGAAAATGCAATAGTTCCTGATATGATCATTTCACTTAAATTTAAAGAAGTAGTATGATATTTTCCACGTTAGGAAAGAGGTTATCAGGACATATAAGGCAGAGAAATATGAAATAAGATGGGTCAAGAGAAGAACCCTAAGTAGTTTACTATTTTTGAAATATAAAAATAACCAGAAAAAGAATAATAATATCTTCATTAATGAAGTAGGTAGTAGCTGTTAGAATATTAAGAAATTGTTATATTTTCAAAAAAGTAAAAGAGACTTATTAAATTAAGAGATTTTTATAACCGAGATTAGCTTTTTAAAAAATATTTATTTATTTATTATGTATACAATGCTCTGCCTGCATGTGTCCATGCAGACCAGAAGGGGACACCATATGTCATTAGAAGTGGTTGTGAGCCACCATGTGGTTGCTGGGAATTGAACTCAGGACCTCTGGAAGGGCAGTGTTTGCTCTAAACCACTGAGCCATGTCTCCAGCCCAGAGTAAAAGATCATTTTCGATGCAATATAAAAAAGGTTAAGATTGCCATCAATCACATGCCAGATATTAATTTAAAAAGATTATTGAATTTATTCTTTGACAATTACCTACATGTATATAGTACATTATAATTACTGTCAACCCTTTCTATTTGATACCTCAATACCTTTACAATCCTGTTCATATCGTTTAGTTCCCTGTTCTGTGAAGTTCCCAGAGCCTCAGGGGGGGTAATGTAAATGTCCTTTTTAGTACTGAACAATGAGACCACTTTTCTGAGAAGTTTGAACAGCCATCTATTTTTGTATTCACCATGATTCACTGTAGAGAAGCTTCTCTGATAAAGGCTGAGAGCTGCATTTGCTTATGGGTATAAATGCAGATACTTAAAAGTTATCTTGTTTTCATGACAATTTAGCTGACAAATAGTAACTACTTCCTTAGGGCCCATTACTGCCTTGTCCATGAGCATTTTGACTGAATTCATGTTGCCATGTACGTATTTCCTCCTGTAAAGTAGATCTCACACCAATTAAAGAGTGGTTGATTACCTCCTTGACAGTTATGTCACTATTGCTCCAGTGGACACAGCTTCCCTGACACATTGATATTGTAGTGCTGCCTGGGAGACCAGCCTCCAGATAGCCAAGGAATCCACAGTATTGGTGTGTACTATAACACTTCTATCAAAAAAGTACTAACATACTCTCTTGATGGTTTCCTTCAGACCTTTTCTTTATTCTTCTTTTGCATTTTCTATTCTTTATTTTCTTGGTGATTTCCTTCTCTCATTCTTGAAGTTTTTCTTCTGATTCTATCTTTATTCTTGATGTTTCCCTTCTAGTTACTTCTAGCCCTCTCATTCTTGATGTTCTCCTTCTAACTCATTTTAACTCTCTTATTCTTGTTTTTTTTTTTCTAAACCTCATTCTTGATATTTTCCTTCTAGTCCATTTTAACTCTATTTAACTCTATCTCTATTCTTTCCCTTACATCTTTTGTACCACAACAAAACCTTTCAGGCAATATAAAAATTACAGTGTTGCTGCATTCTGTTTTTCAAGTGAATGATTACAATGAATACCAAACAAACAATAAAAAACAGCATGTTTTCCCTATTCCTTACATGAGTAAACATTTTATATATTACAGGTGAAAAATTATCCCAAGAACCCACATACATTCATGCCCAAGCAACTTGTTATAGATTAATCATGTAGGCAAACAAAGTATTCTTTTCAGTCAAGTACTTTAATGGCAGGCTACATCTTGCAGTTACAAAGAAAGGGTTGATTGCTTTATTAATTATCTTATAAGGAATCCTAAAGGAATCACAAACCTAAACTTTTATATATGAAAAGGAATCAATCACCTCTACATTATATCTTTGAGGTACATACCCACTCATCAATAGTTTTTTATATCAAAAGATTGAGTGCAAAATGGGTATAAGAATTAATCATCATCTTTGGTCACCAACCAATCCTATCAAGAATGGTCAGCAAGTAATAATTGGCTGCTTTATTATGGTTTCCTGACCTTAAAAAGTTACACATTCAACTATGTGCCTTTCTATAATTTTAGATTTTCTCTGTCGGGGCCTGTTGACAGTCAGCTGTTTAGCTGGGTAGAGGAGTGCAGATTGAAGACACAATGAAGAAGACAGAAAAGAGTGGAGAGGTCTGCCGGTCAATGCTGGACATCCTCAAGTTTATTTCACAGCCAGCTTATATACAGTCTTGAAGGACAGAGGTAGAACAATGCACAGCACAGGCATACAACCACTATCTATCCTGCTTTGCATCAAGGAACAGGCAGTTTCATTTTCTGTCTCAATGTACCTCTGGCTGGCTTCAGCAGCCTGAATCTAGATAGTGTGTTCCTTCTTGTGGGCTAATCAGGACTTTCTCATAGCCCTTCAAGGAGACATTGTGGGATAATCAGAACTTTCTCACAGCCTTAGAGCAAGCAAGCTTGAACTCTATTGACTCAGAATAGACTTCAGATTCAAACTGGGAAACCGAGTCAGTTGTGGGCTTCTACATATCTCCTTTGGTTCTTCACCTCAAAGCTATTTGATGAAAACATCTTAGTCTAATTTTAAGTTATTTTCAAGGCTTTTTTTCTGCTGTTATGCACTCCAAAACCTGTGAACACATCTCCCAACATTATGTTTTACAGAATTAAAGCTAGCTGGGCTGCTAGGACTCAATTGTTTTTCTTAATCATTAACCTAAGCTACAGTTTATATGGTTCCTCAATAGAAACTCATATGTTCTAGCTATGTGACACTTCCTAATATTTATTTTTATTCATCCAAATTCTGTATAAACTAACAATGTTATTATTAATTAGACAGCATAGCTTAGGAAGAAATCATCTTCATAATAATACACAGGTAAAAATTTCCAGTAGAAGGGGATGTTTCCATGAGATTAACATACTACATTACAGGCAGTGGGAATCTCCCCACATCCAATCACACCATGGCAGATACCAAAGAAAGATAGCAGCAACAAATATGTAAAGGAACATACACAGCAGAAGCAAAGGACATTCTGGGGTCTGTGGTCTCTGTGCCTTGCCTCTCAGAGATTGAGCCATCTCTGTCAGACAGTTTCCTTCTGGTGGGCTGACACCTTGAACTTCAATTGCCCCCTGCTACTCCTCTGAAACAGCCACTTGTAGTGTTGCAATTTGCAGCATTTGCATGTGAGTAAGATTATTGTCTTTTCTTCATCAGAAGCCTGAATAGCAACTTTAAGCACTATGAAAAGTAGTCATTAGTGAGAATCCTCTAACTCTGTTCCAGCATGATCTCCCTGGTTCTTGCAATCAAGGAATATGGTATCCTCAGTCAAAGAACCTTATCAACAAGTTTTGGGGACAACTAGGAAAAATGGAAAGACCTTATATTGTTTGGGAGCCTCTAGGGCCTCCCTGAGCCCCTCACTGGTATGTTTCCCACATGGCACTGGAATGTGGTTTTTAGGATCAGCATTATCCATATCTCACTTCTAACTTCATCTGTCTCTCTGTATCTATCTATCTATCTATCTATCTATCTATCTATCTATCTATCTATCTATCTATCTAACTTTCCATCTCTATTTCTCCATATTGTGTGTGTCTGTGTGTCTGAGTGAACAAAGTAGTAGGTATCCATATAGCTTTTTTATATACCTATGTTTAATGTTAACCATCATCTAACAAAACTGTTTCATTCACCTTACCCTATCACTATCTAAAATTCCCACACTTACTATCTCCCACCTTTAAATTTCCACCATCACAATGTCCCTTGTCTACTTTTCTGCTGTCTACATATACTAGAAATTAAATATACAAATGTGAGAATTCAATGCTAGGTTTTACATATTCCAGAGAATATGAGGTATTTACAATTCTGGGCTTGTATCACATAACCCATTATAAAATTTTCCAATTCCAACCATTTAACTGAAAATATCAAAATTTCATTTTCATTTAGAGCTGAATAAAATTGCACTGTATATACATAATACAGTTTCATTATCCATTCATTCCTTTATATACACATACGTCTAGTTTGCTTTTTTAATATTTAAGATCAATTAAAAATGTCTATTGTTAATTTTTCAACTTTATTTTTAAAATAACCCATAAAATGTATGCATTTATTTTATATATAGTATTATTTCATTGCTGTGCATGAACATATCATTCACTATTAAATTTTTTTTTGTAATTTCTTCCCATTCATGATTTCAGAATTAATGTAAATTATATGAGTTAAATCTCTTCAATATAAAGTCCTAGATTTTAACAATCTCTGCGTAAAGCTTTTAGGTACAAGTTCTTTGTGCAAGAAACTCTTTTTGAAGCAGCCTTCATAGAACTGAATGTTATTAGCATTCAGAAGACCTGCAATTTACTAGAAATACACTGTTAAATCTTAGAAAGGATGAGAGTATTTCAAGGTACTACATCCCTCTTTTAATGAATCTTACAATAAAAAATTTCTCATTGTGCTGGCTCTGTGCTCAACTATCTAAAGGAATTATCTACTCTATAGTTCTCTTATATCAAACAGTAACCCCGCTTCAGTCACACATAAAGACAATACTAGGAAAAGTGACACTGTGTGCTGCCTAGAATTATTTAAGGAATAATAAACATGTTAACTAGAATATTTTTTACAAGATGTATTTGTATTGGGAAAAGTATGTATTTTACAAGTAAGAGATATGTATCATACAAAATCTAAGGCAATAATTGTGCAGAAATGATGGATGCTCTACTCATTTCTAGGAGAACAAACAAGCCCCTATGTATGGGCTGCCTCAGAATGTTTAAAACATGTTTTCTTGCATTGTAACCTTAGAGGACCATGAAATTTTTTTTGAGCTGAGGATCGAACCCAGGGCCTTATGCTTGCTAGGCAAGCGCTCTACCACTGAGTTAAATCCCCAACCCCATGAATTATTTATTATAACTTGCTCTAACATAAAAAATATGTAATATAAATGTTATAGTTAGTGGCTGTGAATGGATGCACAAGACCTACACAGCATCACCTTTACTGTAATCTCAACGCAGAAAGGGAGAGCTCCAAGAGGTTCCACTCCTAACCAAAGAGTTATTGGCAAATGATAGCTGCTACAGAATGAAAACTCAATTTACTTTAACCATGTAACTTCAGATAGGTTGCCCATATTCTTGTGGATGGTTCTTCATCCTCGAAAGTATAGGAATCAGTAAGTGGACTCAGTGGGTGAAAAAACAAGAGTGCTTCAAGATTTGGAGGAACAAAAACCACATTGTGGGGATAAAGCAGGAATTGGAGTAGAAGGAATATGGCATGGATGTGAACAAAACACATTATATGTATGTATTAAATTATAAAACAAAAACTTAGAAATTAGAGTCAATCTTTGTTGTAGAATATTATTTTAACTAGGCAAAGTTGTGTTACATTTGTTTATGCTGTGAAATATTACTTTAACTATGTGAAGGTGTTTTAAACTTGTTTCTGCTGCCTTTGTTTAATGATGTAAAGATGTGTTGCATTTGTTTCACCTTGCCTTTGTAAGGCATCTGATTGGTGTAATTAAGAGCTAAATGGCCAATAGCTAGGCAGGATAAAGATTAGGTAGGGCTGGCAGACAGAAAGAGTAAATAGGAGGAGAAATCTAAGCTCTGGAGAGAGAAAACAAGACAAGATAAGACAAGAAGGAAAGAATGAGGGAGATGCCCAGGCCAAGAAGCTAAGCAGCCTGGAGCCAGCAGACATGAGAAGCAGTGAAAGTAAAATATACAGAAAGAAAGAACAGTGAAAAGCACTGAGGCAAATGGTAGACAAAGATAAACAGGTTAATCTAAGTTAAAAGAACTAGCCAGAAATGAACTTAAGTTAAGGCAGAACATTCAAAACTAACAATATGTCACTTTGTCATGATTTGTGAGCTGGTTGGTGGCCCAAAAGAAAAAAGCTTGGTACAATTCTTAATTTCTCAATGACTCAAGTATTTTGTTAGAGTCAGCTATTGGATTCACTCATTCATTTGTGTAGACATTTTCCTTATGAATAATAATTCATACCAATCAGGGTGTAAATAATTATATGGATAGTTTTCATACTAATTTTTGTATACATAAGAAATTGTCATCAGGTTTAATTTCTTTTTTTCTGTTTTTTGTTTTGTTTTGTTTTGTTTTGTTTTTTGATTTTTGTTTTTTCAAGACAGGGCTTCTCTGTGTAGCTTTGGTGCCTGTCCTGGATCTCACTTTGTAGATCAGGCTGGACTTGAACTTACAAAGATTCTGGTGGCTCTACCTCCCGAGTGCTGGGATTAAAGGCATGTGCCACCAGCGTCGGACTCAGGTTTAATTTCTTATGGGTATGCTGAGTGCATGTCAGGCTGCAAAAGCCAAAGATGGTGCTGAGAAGAAGTGAGCAGGGCAGGGACCTAACTTGTTTACCAAAAATTATGATTGGCTCTTGGGATCAAGAGAGATGACTAGGTGCATGACCTCCTTGTGATCATCATGCTGTGCTATGCTGGAAGAGGCTCATGGATATGTGACCTTTGTTGTGATTGGTAGAAGGAAAGCTGGCTAGTGGCTTGGTTCTTTATAAAGGGTTTGCTGATGTTTAATAAACAAGTTCCTACTTGACATGTCTCCCCACTGCATCTGATTGTCTCTGGGTACCAGGAGGCTGGGTGACAGGCCGGTGGCACACTACCCCTCCTCAGTCAAGATCTGCTGAGGATGGTGGCCCTAATTCTTTAGTGGAGTCAGGGGAACCCCACAATTTCTGACCCTGATTTATATATACATCAAAAGAAAAATTACCTAGGAGACAAGAAGAATGTATAAATTTTGTCTATGTATATAATTAAATTTTCTTTCCTACTTCTGTGAATTATTTCAAAATGTATGTTCTCTTCATCCCTGGCTTATCTTTAGCATGAGTATTAATATACATTCATAACAATTGGCTGGACACATGGTATTATTCACTTGGTGATAGAAACAAAATATGTCAAAACAAGAACTGATATTAAAATTAGGATATAGTTTTCTAATGTGTAAATAACAATCCATTAATTATATAGGTCATATTATAATATTCCTAAACCACATATTATTTGATTATCTGTTGTGACAATTTATGAGGGATATATGCAGATATATATTTCCATTTCATCTTTGAAGAACAATCAAGATGTGATGCTATAAAATCTCATATAAATTGAGAAACAAATAATAGATAATGAATGATGGAACAACAGACGGTATATACATTAATAGTTTGACATTGCAACAATGTGCAATTAATGGTCTATTGTAGGAAAGTCTGGAAATTTAACACAAAAACTGAGATCAGTAATACTGTAGGGTTCACAGAAGAGGATTCAGTTTTAACAACTGAAATATTTGACTCTGACAAAAAAAGTTGTTAGGAGATACAAGAGAAGGAGATTTTGTGATGGAAATGAAATATAGAATAAGTACTTAATTTTGGCATTATTGCTTTCTTTCATTAGATAAAAATTCTGAGATGCTGAAGTTCTCAAAAGTATTAGTCTCCTAGAATTTAGTAATTGAGCACAATGAACATAATAATTTACTCCCCAAAGTTGCTGTAATCATCCAATACCGTATTGAATAGCTACTCCAGTCCAAGCACTATGTTCAAATAAATTTTAAAAAATACACATGAATTCATTTACAAAGGATAAAGGAAAATAGCATCTATTTGATTACAATTTCTCTGAATATTGACAACGTGCTTTTTTTTTGAACTGTAAAAATAAAAAAATCTGTGTTCAGAATAAAAACTCTATTCTTTATCCCTTAGAATCCTTGAATAACTATTACTCAGCACCTGTTGTATCATGGTATTACAATTTACCAGGTGATATTTGTGGGGTGGGGTGTGTGTGTGTGTGTGTGTGTGTGTGTGTGTGTGTGTGTGTGTGTGATGTGTATCATTGTGCTATTTCCCAGAAGGTGGGCATGCCTTTATTTATACATACAAGTGGAGGCCAGAGGTAAGTGTTAATGTCTTTCCTGAGCACTCTCCATCTTATCTTTTCTCTTTATCTTTGAGATGTTATTTTAATTACAACATTTATCCCTTTCCGTTTTTCCCTCCAATCCCTTTCATATACATCTTCTCTATCTTCTTCAAATTCATGGCTTCCCTTTTCATCAATTGTTATTGCATGCATATATGCATTTGTGTATACATGTGTACTTATTTCCAAATATAACCCATTGATTCCATATAACATTACTTGTGTTTTGTTTTTTGCTTGTTTGTTTGTTTGTTTTAGGATTGAACATTTGGCATTGAACAACCAATCAGTGTTCTCTTCTCTGTGGAGTGCCACCTCTCCAACTCACAGATTATTCAGAGCCTGTAGTTCATTGTGTGGGGTTGAGCTTATGGGTTTTTCTCCACACAGTTTGGAAGAATTGTTGGTGTCCTCTTTGTTCAGTTCACATTTCGGAAGTTATGCTGGTGAGACATTATGGGTATAGCTTCTGATATTAATAGGAAACACAATCTCATAGCAAATTCACTGACACTTTGACTTTTACAATATTTATGCCCACTTTTTGGCAATGTTCCCTGAGCCATAGGTGTAAGAGTGTTCATAGATGTACTCACTGGGACTGGGCTCTTGATATTCTGCATATGGATTATGGGTTGTTTGTCTTTTTGTAGTGGTCTCTGTTAGCTTCAAAGAGAAATTTCTGCGATGAGGGGTGGAACTAAAAATTTCTGTGTGTATACGGACAAATGCCTATAGATTATTGTTAGGGATTATGCTGGTTTAGTAAATTAATGGTTATACAGCATCCTCTAATAACTATGATTTTACTAGCACTGAATAGTTACCTAGCTTTCTAGAACTAGGCATGGTATCCATCTCTATAAATGGGTTTTAAGTCCAATTAAAGAGCAAATGGTTACTTCTGAGGTATGTGTAAGATTATCATGACATGCTGGTAGTTGATGTAGTTAATAGGCACCATCACAGTGTGGAACTTCTCTCCTTTGGAAGCTTTCCTTGTGCCTTCTGCTACCATGAACCCAGTCCTCAAGGAGAGTACATTCAGGTCAGTTCTAGTTCTGAGGCCTCTGGGCCCTGTTTCTGAAATACATGTTGTCCTTAGCAATAGAGAATTATCTTCCTCATCTTGAAGGTAACTAAGGACAGTAGGAATAGGCTGAATGCTTAGACAGCATAAGCAAAACATCAAAAGAATGCTTCTCATGCATGACTGGCATTGATTGTTTTTAAGTTTTTAAAGATGGTCTTTGGCTCTTGGAGACAGTGCTATCAGCCCAAATGAGAAAAGTTCAATAAAACTATATATGTATATTTATCCAGTGAAGTATGTGTATTATAGGTTTTTGATACGTCAATAGCTAGTCATTTGATTCCTTTGTGGCTTTTTCAGTAATCCATATGCTACTTTGCATACCTTCTCTCTTCTACTGTTTTTAACTTCCTCTTCCTTTCCTAAGGAACCTTCTTTTTTGTTTTGTATTTTGTTTTATTTGAGACAGGGTTTCTCTGTGTAGTTTTGGTGCCTGTCCTGGATCTTGCTCTGTAGACCAGGCTGGCCTTGAACTCACAGAGATCCTATGTTACATAGCAGCAAATCTTAGTCTTTATTTAGGGTTATAGCCATACTGAGACTCACTCCATTTTCTTTTTTGTTTGAAGAGATTGATTTTCTGTAAATTATGAATTATCACAGATGCCAATCTATAGTACTATTCCCAGCAAAACTAACATCTGAGCCATGTGGTGGTGGTACACACCTTTAATCCCAGCACTCCAGAGGCAGAGCCCTGTGGATCTCTGTGAATTCAAGGCCAGCCTGGTCTACAGAGCAAGATCCAGGACAGGCACCAAAACTACACAGAGAAACCCTGTCTCAAATAAAACAAAATACAAAACAAAATTATCATGTGTACTTAGAAAATTTGACAAAAAGGGTATATAAGGTATTCATGATCACTAAGAGCATTCTACAGAGGATATTGATAGGAATATTTAGGCTTTAAGAGAAGATTAAATGTGCTCATGAAGGCATAAGGAACAAATAAGCAAATGCAGAGCCCTAAACTAAAAAGGTATGATAAAGCACTACAAACACAGCAAGTAAATAGGAATTAATATGTATTGTTCAATAACTCAATATACATGTTCTCAACTTTCTAATAAAAAGACCCACTTTAACAGATTGGATAAGAAAACAGAATCCATTGTTTTGCTGCCTCCAAGAAATATGCTTCATGACCAACAATAGACACCAATTTAGGGTAAAAGGATGGAGAAAGGTATCCCAAGCAATGGGACCAAAAACAAGCAGGAGTAACTACACTAATATATGAGAAAATTGATTTCATATGAAGATAAATCTGAAGAGATAAGGAGGGATACATTATACACGTATGCACCAAACATAGAAGACTCAGCTTCATAAAAGGCAGACTGTTAGATTAAAAACAATAGGTGAATTCCAAAACAGTGATAGTAGGTGGTTTCCATATCCCACTTTAACCAATAGAGTTCATTGGGAAAAAAATCTGAATAGGGAAACTCTGGAGTTAAATGACATTGTACCCTAATGAATACATGGCTTTCATCTTTTAGCATCAATGTTTTGATCACTTTATAGTATCTCATCTGAAATTCCAATAACATCATGCTCCAACTGTTAAATGGTATCTTTATTTTAGATACATATTTTTGAGAGTATTTCAAATTTTAATACAATAAAATTTGATTTTTTATTGCTTTTGCTATCCCTTTTTTATTAAAAAAATACTTCTCTTTTATTTCTGAGGATGTTAGTTTAATATTTGATTTTAGTTTTATCCATCTTCAGCACTTCCTATCTCTTCCAAATTTTTTTGAGAAAAGTAATCATAAAGATATTTAGTATTTAGTATCCTGTTTACATTTACCTTTTTATATTAAAACTCTTTCTGTCTTGTTCTAATATTACAATTTGTTAGATGGCATTCATAATTTTACTTTTTAACATACTGTGAATTATATCTTCATTTAGATCTATGTATTTAAATTACAATCTTATAGATTACAAATTAGTATATCCCTTTTATATTTCTTTTTACCACATTAATTTGAAGTATACTAGAGTTGGACCAAAACAATGAGTTTCAGATAATTTCCTCAAGCAATTTTTCTCCCTTTTATGTTTGATAATTTTTACTTTCCCAATTCCTGGCAAGCCTGCTTCCATTGGTAATAGCAAGCTTGGGAAAATCAGTTCAAATTTTGGGCTGTGAAATCAGCATTAGTCTTGACTTTTCTTTATATTGGTACCCATTAGGCAATACGAGAGTAAATTCATTTGCTAACAATGTGTGTGTGTGTGTGTGTGTGTGTGTGTGTGTGTGTGTGTGTGTGTGTGTGTGTGTGTGTGTGTGTGTGTGTGTGTATGTGTGTGTGTATTTAACATACCAAGAACCACTTTCCTCCCACTCACATCTACACTCCTTTCACATTTAGTTCATTTAGTTCTTCCATAGGCCTTGCTCCTCCTACATACAATAGATTTCTTTGTCAACAATTACTTTTTTCAACAAAGAAATCCTTCAGTATGTCCCTGAACAGTGTCAGTTTGGCAGCTATAGTGCAGACTTTCAATGAGTCTCTTTTTAAAGTGACATCCATATTATATTTATCGTTTCCCTTTTTTAGAAGGAGCTCTTAGAAAGGAAGCAGTCCTTCAAAAGGGAAAACAAGATATGAAAACAGGGTATTGAAGATGACTGAAGTATACTAAGTACATGTATGAAATGTCATAATGAAACTTTTTGTACAATTAATGAATGCTAATAAAAGTATCAAAAACTGCATCTGTATATGTATTTATTCCTAAAATCACTAAGCCCCAAGTTTCTCTGATTCAGTTTCTCCAATATGGTTTTTGTTAAAGAAAGAGCTCCATAGAAATAACTGTTGAGCGTGTTCATTTTCAGGCAGTATATACCACTAATTCTGAAGGTTTCGATTTTTCAGCTTGCTGAAAGTTTCTGAAGCTTTGATTTATTTATTTTTATCTTCCACTGAACACATGTCACTGGAATATCCATTGTCCTACATATTTCTTTCTCTCCCTCCTCTCTATCTTCCATTTCCCTTCTTTCTCTAATGTTACAATACTTTTCATTTCTTCTTTATTGCTACTTTACTCATGTTCAGGAGAGAGTGAAGAGTGTTTTTTTTTCTTATTGTTAACATATTTCCCTAAATATGTTTGAGTACATTTTTCATAACCTGAAGAAAATAACTTCATTGATATTTCATCATAGACATTTCACAAGTACATAATTCATTTTGTTATATTTTTAATTTAGTGTGTGTGTGTGTGTGTGTGTGTGTGTGTGTGTGTGTGTGATAGCATGCCTCTTGAGATTCCTCCAGAGTTTCAGGAATAATTCTTTCCTTCCACCATGTGGGTCTCTAGGGGATTGGATTCATGCCTTCAGGCTTGGCAACTAGAACTTTTATCTGCTGAGCCATCTAACTGACCTCAATTTTATAACCTCTTTGCTAATTCATTATACTAAATGAAGATGACATTATTGTGACATATCTCACCTTACACTTATGTTTGATTTACTAAATATAGCTACCTATACTGTTTTCTACTTTCTTTGTCATAGCAACAAGTACGTTTTCTGAACAGACAACTTTCTTAGAAAGAAGACACAATTCAATTCTCTCTCTCTCTCTCTCTCTCTCTCTCTCTCTCTCTCTCTCTTTCATATATATATATATATGAACTTCAATTGAGTTCAATGTCTCAGTCATTGAATTAGTCGGTATACTTTGTATCTTGAGCTGTATTGGTATTAAAGATTTGGAATGCTGTATAGGCTAATTTTTGTGTGTTAACTTGACACAAGCTAGAGTCACAGAGAGGAAGGAACCTTAGCTGAGGAAATGCCTCCACGAGATACAGCTGTAAGACCTTTTCTCAATTAATGATCAATGGGGGAGGGCACAGCCCATGGTAGGAGGTGCCATCCCTGGTCTGATGGTCCTGGTTCTATAAGGAAGCAGACTGAGCAAGTCAAGGGAAGCAAACCAGGAATCAGCACCCCTCCATGCACTCTGCATCAGCTACTGCCTCCAGGATCCTTCCCTGTTTGAGTTCCTGTCCTGACTTCTTTTAGTGGTGAACAACATTGTGGAAGTGTAAGCTGAATAAACCCTTTCCTCCTCAACTTGCTTTATGGCCATGGTGTTTTGACACAGCAATAGAAGTCCTAACTAAGACAAATGTACAATCCAGGAAGTTCTAGTGATATATCTCTAAGTACTTAAGGCTGAAAATTAACTTTTCATAAATTTTCTTTCATTCAATTTTACATAAAACCATTTTTCAGTAGTAAAATGTACAGAAGACACAGAAGAATAGATCATATTTTTAAAAAGTAATCCAAATTCAGCTGAAAATTTTCACAAAATTGATGTTTTTAAAAATTTACTTTATGAGTATGAATGTTTCACCTGCATGTATATCTATCCACCACAAACTTAGTCAGTACCCACAGAAGCTACAATAAGGTATAAGCTCTTCTGAAGCTGGAGTTATAAATGGTCCTGAGCCACCATGAGGGTGCTGGTAATTGAGACCTGGTCCTCTGGAAAAGCAGTCAGTGACCTTAACAATGAGCCATATCTCCAGTCTGAGGATAGATTTTTAGAAAAAAACAGACAAATATTTATTTTTATAATTGTATTTTAACATCATGATGATACATTTACCTATGGTTATGTATTTGGATATTCATCTATCAACATCTTTAACATATTATAATGTTTTCATTTTATAAGGTCCAATTGAATTCCCACAAAATGCCCTCAATATATACTCAAGCGATCTAAACTAATTCACAATTTCAACTGTATCAACTCTATATCATTTCACAGTTCATACCTGGTATTGATTTTTGGTTGGGTATTTTTTCTTGGTTTTTGGTTTTGATTTTTCAAGACCATAACTAGTACTGTATATTGTATCTCTTTGTTGACATATTGTACATGTCTTAGTAAAAACAGTCACAACACTATAAGTATAATTACTAAAACTTAGGCTATGTGATCAGATGTCATTAATCCATAATATTTGATAAGAGTAGTATTTAATATTTGGAAGATGTGTTAAATATAACCATAAAGTCTTTCATTGAACCAGATTTTATTACTGTAAGATTTATCAGTATAGTTATCTCCTTTCCTGAAAAGTAATTCCAGGAAAACTCAAAAGATTAATTTACCTACATTCAAGGGCTTTGTTATGAAGAAAGAAATACCAAGATACCTTATCAACATGAGAAAAAGATCTTGTACTTCCCATTTTAAAATTAAATAATTTTGATGCTTCATTCATAGACACTGGAATAATTTTCAATGAAGAATAAAGGAAGACATGGAACAAACCCATATTCTCAGACACTATTAACAGATGGCCAGACCATGTGCTCTGATTCCCTAGGCTGGCTGTTTGTACTTTCTAACCCTGCCAGAGAACAACCATGTAATGATTAATATTCAACCATCAAAGGTATTTTCTAGTTTCTGCTTATGAATCTTGGCATCTGCCAAGACTCTTCTTTTAATGACTCTGACTCATTTCCATCTTTTCTGATATCTGACCACACCTGAGTATTTAAACCTACTTGGCACAGAATGAGTGTTACCAACTTGATAAACTTTTATTTTGGCCTGACTACTGAGGTTGTTAAGCTGTGAAATACTCTTTAAAGTCTGGATTTGTTTATTGTATATGCAGACACTTGACTTACTTAAAAAAAGGGAATCTGGGTACACTTGCCAAGGATCACATGAAGCTGTTTCTCAATGTACAATCAAATGTCATCACTGTCCTTGAGGGGAAACACCTGCCATGGTGCCATCTGCAATAACCTCTTTTCTTTCTCCCTCTTTTGTCTCTAGGAGACAATCCTTTTTTCTTTTGAGTTCTAAAGTTTTACAGGATTGCTTTCCTTGGAGAATTATGTGATTTAGAACAATACATGTTCTTGCTATTTTGTTAATTGTTCCATAGTTTTGAGAATACACATATCAACAAATACACACATTAAATGTACTGTCAAAACTATGCATTTTGATATTTGGCCTAATTGAGATATATTCCCCCAGAAAACAAAAATTGTATAATTTTTGGTGTATAAATTGATGATATAATATGTATATATTGCAAAATGATCAACATAATCAAGGGAATTATCAAATAATCAAAACACCACATAATTAGTTATCCATTCTTTCAGGAAATTTCATGAATGTAATACAATGTTTAACATGGTAGTCACTCAAGCTATGGGATAAGATTTCTATAATTTACTGATCTTGTATAACTGAAATACTGGCCTTTATGTTGGGCATGAGCCATTTTTCTATAGTCTTCATCAATTTCTGTTATTTCTCAATTACCAATGCTTAATGTATTTTTAATGGTCACAAATGCCAATGTAATTTCTTTTCTTGGTTTTAGAAGGCTTACCAATGTACATTGGTACATTGGTATACTTAGATTAAAATTTCTTATGTGCTTAATAATTATTTTTGTTCCTTATGTAAGAATTATTTTAGTTTTCCTAACAATGTCAGTCAAGGTTGTTTCTACCAAGAAGCAAAAGAACACTGAAGAAGTGACTTAGTGAATGAGAAATTAAGGAAGGGATATCTACAAAAGTATGTATGAGCCTAAGGAATAGAAGAATGCATACAGAAACACCTAGAGTTGATACTGGAATAATATGTGCCTACTTATCCACATATACAGAGTGGGTAGAAGTTAGTACAGTGTGGTGGAATCCAGGAAAGATCTGAAATCTCTCTTCTCTCTGTCTCTCTCTTTTCTTTTTCTCTTCTCCATTGCTTTCTCCCTTTATCTCTTATGTTATTATGATGAAATCAAGAGTGTTCTACAGGCTAGTCAAGCACTTTACCACTGAGCTCCATTCCTAGCTGACAATCTAAAATTCTGAAAGAAAATTTATTTACTAGGAGTAGTGACACAAGAAATATAGATATAGAAATGATGCAATCTTTGCCAGACTACAACCATCTAAAGACAGGCAGGATGACACAAAATACCCCGAGGTCCCTTTCCTTTGATTTTCCCATTTCTTGTGAAAAATTCAGCTGGTATCTAATTAAGCTACAGCAATTACTCTTAATTAGAGTAGCCCTAGTACTTCCATTGTAAGGCAGAAAAGGATGGAAAATTGATGAAAATGGCAGAATGACTAACCCATTGACCAAATATCAGTCCTTGTCATGCTGCTTAGGTAGGTTACTGCCAAATTCCTCAATCATGCACCTACCCTCTAAGGGATTACAAAATTATCCCTGTAAAGTTCTGTGGATATAGCTCTGTAGAAATAAAATGCTGATTGGCCAGTAACCAGGCAGGAAGTATAGGGGGACAAGCAGAAAAGAGAATTCTGGAAGTGGAAGGTTGAGGCAGAGAGACTCTGCTAGCCACAGCCATGGGTACCAACATGTAAGATACTGGTAAGCCATGAGCCATGTGGCAAGGTGTAGAGTTATAGAAATGGGTTAATTTAAGGTGTAAGAACTAGATAGCTAGAAGCCTGAGCCATTAGGCCAAACAGTTTAAATATGTCTCTATGTATTTACTTAGTTGTGTCTGAGTGGCTGCAGGACTGGCCGGTGAGAGATTTGTTTTGACATTGGGCCAGGCAGGACCGGAAAAACTCTAGCTACAGTAAACAGTCTGGCCATTTTTATGAACTCTCACCAACAGTAAATAAATTCTCAACACATTTTGGATGGTTATTAGAAGTATACTACCTTACCAATATCCTAGAAAGTCAATATTAAGGCTGAGTTGGCTTTTTCACTTGTGTTTAGTTTTTCTTGAATTTCTAAGAACAGAACTGAGGAGCTTGAGCATTTTACAACTAAACTATGTCCCCAGCCCCTCTATGCTTCTGTGAATTATCCCCTATTCTATTTAAATTTAAAATTCAAATAAAATTCTATCACTTTCCCTCTTCCCTGTCTTCCCTTCAACCCCTCCTATGCCTCTTCTCCCAACCCTACCCCTCACAGCCTCTAAATTTTATGGCACACACACACACACACACACACACACACACACACACACACACACTAAAAATAGAAACATTTTCAATCTTTGAGAAGCAACCAAAGGCAACAACAATAGCTTATATTGTTTTGGGACCTACTTGGACTACCCTAAGCAACAACTTTACCAAAAGTTTCTCATTTCTGTTACCGTGACTTTTGGTAGATAGTCTGTAGCTCTTATGCAGAACATTGGTCAGCTCAAGTGGTATAAATTCATGTAAGGCAAATGTATTGTTCCCTTTGTTTATTTGTTTGTTACCTTAACTTTTCTACCCTTTTATTGAAAATACATTGTTTCCTCACACAATATATCCTGATTATAGTTTGTCCTCCCTTACATCTCCCCTCCCATCCAGATCCATCCCTTTCTGTCTCTCATTAGAAAAGAACAGGCTTCTAAGAGATAACAAAGAGATACCCCCAGGGAGGCATAAAATCAATGGTTAATATTATTTTAAGCAACATTTCATTGCTGTATTAAGAAACAAGGGACTGAGTGAACTGAAAATAAAGATGTCTCCTTAATTCATAGACCCCAAGAAGATATATTGTGTTGCTAAAACATGAATAAAAGTTCAAAGTTTTCAATTTTGAACTGTGGAAAATAAAATTCTAACAAATTTATGTTATTAGACAAATTGCATATCCTCAAAACAAAACAGACTGAAATGATTATATATTTTATATATCACAATAGTTGCATAAGCCTCAAATTATGGGAGGTGTCACTATGAGGAACAAAATTGTCACTTGCAAGATGAACCTCATGATTATATATATATATATATATAATGTACACTCAATCTGTCTTCTATAATTTTAGGTAAATATAAAATAAAATGATTCCTTGAGGTTTGTCATACACCCTTGGTGATGTTTGCACCTCCTTTTTTCCTATTCCTACCTCAGATTATCTACTCACATCTGAAGGTTTGGAGCTAGGAAACACAGATGAGAAAAAACATGAATAATTTGCCTCAATGTACTTTTTTCTGGGTCCATCAATATACCTGAACATTTCATGATTTTATTTTTCTTTGAAACGTTATAAAATTCCATTGTGTATATGTGCCACATTTTTATATCATCCATCTATTGAAGGACATTTGAATATTTTTTTTTATTTTCTAGCTAGTGTGAATAGCATGAATAGAAAATGAACGTTACTAAGCAAGTAATTGTAGAGTAGGACATTGGGTCACTTGGGCATATGCCAAGGAGTGGTATAGATGGATCATATGGTATATTTATTTTTAACTTTTTGAAAATTTTCTGTACTAGTTTTCCAGGAGATCTGTACCAGTTTGCATTTCCACCAACAGTGAATTAATGTTCTTTCCCCATATCTAAGTAAGCTCTTTATTACATATAAAAATCCCAGTGTAATATCTTGAAATATGTATTAGTATATTATTACTCTTTCTAAATAATCATTTTCCCCATTACTGGTCACTGGGTGGAAGAAAATTCACATGTTTTATTAGTCAGGGTTCTCTAGAGGAACAGAACTGGTAGAATGAATCTATATATACAAAAATGGGAATTTTTAGAGTAGCTTACAAGCTTTGGTAAAGTTAGTCCAGCAATGGCTGTTTCCCAAGGAAAAGTCCAAGAATCTAATAGGTGTTTAGTCCAGGAGGCTGGATATCTCAGCTGATCTTTAGTATAATTCAGAATCCTGAAGTACACTCTAAGGAAGGAATACTTCAGTAGCAGGGATATATGGACTTGCCAGTGAGAGTATACACCAGCAGGCAAAAAAACAAAACAAAACAAAACAAAAAACCTTTTTTATTCTATATCCTTTGTATAGACTGCCACAAGAAGATATAAGAAGACTTGATGTGGATCTTCTGACCCTAGGTGACCTGGATTTAAGGTAGGTCTACTTACTAAAATGATACAATTAACTAAAAATCACTCACTGTGCCCAGTTGCTTGGCTTTTTAGTTACTTCCAGATATAGTCAAGTTGACAACCAAGAATAGCCATCACACATGTCTAATTTTTTTGTATATCTTAACAATTTTGTGGAAAATCAATTACTGAACAGATCACATTTATTCTCACATGTAAGAAGACCAGGTATGTAACCTTAGTCTAATAGGCTAATACTACCTAGTACACAAGGATGGTTCCTTTTGCAATCTCTGAAGGAAGCATTGATTTCCTTGTATTTGTATCTTTTAGAAAATGTCATTGGCCTGTTTTCCATTATTATCATAACCCAAACCTCTGGCTTTTGTTGTTGTCTTTCCTTCTCTGACTTTGTTCCTCCAATTTCTCTTCCATTAAATCCCTTCTTGATTACATTGAACCCTTTAGAAGAGTCCAGGATAATCACTACAAGTTTCTTTAATTATATGTAGAGCCTCTTTTGCCACCTACAGCAGCTATTCAGAGCTTCAGGAGATTAGCTTGTGTACACCTTAGAAGAGCCACTATTTCAGCTTAGCATAGCATGACTTCCTATGAGTCAATAATTCTTGAACATATAATTATTTGTGTGGGAGGGTGTTCACTTCTCCAAAGCCATTTTGGCTGGGATGTAAGTCTTTCGTAATAAAGAATAGAGCACCCAGGACAGACATGGAGTGTTATTTTAACAGTCATCTAAAAATGCCGCTAATTTTGTTCTGAGGACATGCAATTTGGACATTGTTTAATAACATATATTTGTTTGAATTTTATTTTGCACAGTTCAAAATTGAAAACTTTGAACTTTTATTTGTGTTTTAGCAACATAATATACCTTCTTATGGACTATGAATTAAGAAGACTTGTAGCTCAAATCTTAAAAGGTCTTATTAATAAAAACAAACCCAGAGCCAGGTATTGGAGTGAATGCTGAAAGATCAGAGAAAGAGAACAAGCTACATACAACCTTATCTCACCAATTTCTCAGCTCATCTTGTTTCCTCAGATTGAAAGCCTCTGAGTCCTCATCCAAATGGATCTCAGCTGAACTTCTGCTAAAAGCCTAACATGTTAAAATGTTTCTAGTTCCTGGTCCTCAAGCCTTATATACCTTTCTACTTCCTGCAATCACTTCCTTGGATTAAAGGCATGTGTCTTTCCCAAGCAAGACATGAGATTTCAAGTGCTGGGATTAAAGGTGTGTGTCACCATGCCTGGTTGTTTCCAGTGTGGCTTTGAACTCACAGAGATCTTCATGGATCTCTGCTAGGATTAAAATTGTGTGTGTCACCATTTTCTGGCCTCTATGTCTATCTAGGGGCTCTTCTGGTCTCTGACCCCACATAAGTTTATTAGGGTGCACAATATACTGGGGGACACAATTTCACCACAAAGACTGGTAAATGCAGCAATGAATTGTTGCTTAAAATAATATTAACCATTGATTTTATGCCTCTCTGGGCTTAAGAGCTTAAAAGCTAAAAACATGCCACAGAGTGACACATAAAATTCTCACTGGGTGAATGCTGAAGCTATTCTCCTTACAATGATGAAAACCTAGAAATTTCTCTATTGTCAATGGTAATAGATTTTACATGGTTTATTAGCTGAAATTATTGATGGAAACTATTTAAGTCACTGACAAAATAAATCTGGAATAGCCAAAAGAAATTGCAGTGACTGGGGCTAAGCCTGTATTTCCCAGGAGACAAATCCTGAGGCACATGCTCTTTCCTTTTAATTACAGGAATGCACTCTAAGACACTGAGTAAAAACAGAATATGAAGTCAGAGCAAAACAAAGTTACTTAAATGCTTACTTAAAAATTTCTTACAAGAAGCTAAGGACTATTTTCTTCTGTTTTTAAGGAAAGTCCATCTCAGAAAGAAAAACAAAAACTTATATGGGCAAGCTTGAATTTCCCTTTGATGAATAATTCATCTTTGAGTGTTTAATTCTCACACTTTGGTAGTACATATGCTGATCCAAGATTCATAGTCAAGAAACATTAGCAAACAAAATCCAAGATGTGGTATATAAATGAGGGGAAATATATTCAGATCATGCTGGAAATTGGTTACTTGAGGCCAATTATGTAAGAATGACTGATGAGAAATGATGCCAGAAAAAAAGAAAATAAAACACATAAAAGCTGTGTGACATAGACTGAAATTATTATATTTTATATATCACAGTAGTTGCTTGAACCTCAAATTATGTGAGGTGTCACTATGAGGAACAAAATTGTCTCATTTTTTTTCTTGAGCTGAGGATCGAACCCTGGGCCTTGTGCTTGCTAGGCAAGCGCTCTATCACTGAGCTAAATCCCCAGCCCTAAAATTGTCTCTTTTAAGATGACCCTCATTATAAAGTTCCAAATTATCACAAAACATACAATACTAAAAAAAAAAAAATCCAACAAAATAAGGGAGCAAAGTTAAATGTTTGCCCCAGAACGAAGTAGAAATAGAAGAGATCCAAATTATATTAAATTTTATATTTAGCCTAAATGAAATCTAAGGGCAAGAAAATTAATAATGCAATAAAAACATTCATAATAAAATGGTAAAATGTTAGATTTTTTTTCAATAAATGTTGGAAACTGGTCATGGAGGCATAAAACTAAAATGCATTCAGCAAGTGGAGACAGAAGATTGACCAATCTAACGCCATCTTATGTTACACAGAACCAAAACCACACTGGGTTATGTGAAACCAGCCCAGAGTTTATGATAACCTTCCTAAATAAATAAATCAATGATATTGGAAAATATGGATGTTAGTAGACAGAAAAATAAAATTGAACTTTTATATTCACTCTCCCATTATACATAAAAATCAACCCAAATGGATTAAAGATAACATGAAGAACTAACAGTACCATGACAAAACATGAGAAAAGCATGACATTGGTCTGGAAAAATAACATGATACATACATGAGATTAAATGAAAGTATAAATCTTCTACATTTCAAAGAAAACAATAACACGAAGGGAGAATTAGTAAATAGAAGAAACTATAGTTCTGGCAAGCAGTTAATATTAAAAATATTTGGGAAGTTATTCAATAGCTAGAAAAATAGCTCAATATAGAGAACATGCAAATAGAATATTTTTAAATTACAGAAATGATAAAAACACCCAATAACCGTCATTGTTGGAGATTTACCTATGTAAACCACAGTAAGATGATACTTCATTATAGCTGGGATAGCTATTCACAAGAAGAACAAAAACTTCTGGTAAGTATGGAGAAAGAATAGCTTTTGTATACTATCAGTAAATTAATACAGCCATTATGAAAAAGTGTGACATTTATTTATAGCAACTAAATGTACAACTTTATGGTCCAGCAGTCTTAATTTTTCAGATAAACTTAAATAATAAGAAATCAGAAACTGGAAGACACACCAGCACTCCCTTGCTTATTATAACACTGATCAGAATTTCTGAGCTATGGAAATCAACTTAAATTTTTATCAATAGATGAATTCATACAGAAAATATGATTTTGTGCACAAAACTGAATATTAACCATGCATAAAATGGGTGCTTCTTGGTTCTTTGTGACAATATGGACACACCACAAGAACAATGAAATAAAATGGTACACAATTCATATGTACAATCTACAAAACTGATATAAGAATTTGAGACTAGAATGTTGATTGCCAAAAGTCATAGGACAGTGATAAAGGGAGTATAAATTGGTCAAATGAGTCATATTTATAGTTAGGCAACAGGAATATTTTTGTTGTCTATTTTAGTATTCAATGGCATTTTATTATTAAACATGCTGAGAGTGTATATATTCTTACTAAAAATTATACCTATATAAGGCAAGTCAATTCATTAATTACTTACATTCATCCATGCCACAAAATATAGTTACTTGGAAGTATTATGTTATAAATGATAAATATGTATAATTTTATCTGTCATTTTAAAACTAAGTAAAACTTTGAAACAAATTATTCATTATGAATAAAACTTTTCAGTACATTTAAGCTGTTGAATTTTTCACTTAAATCTGTCTGAAATTTATGATACAGTGAATAATGGCTCAATGTCTCAGTTTATTTTTATGTCAATAACAAGCCATTTATCAACATAACATTTATCAAATAAGCTATTTTCTTTTTTGACTGAAATGTATTTATTATCATATATTGGATTCTCATATGAATTCAAGTTTGTTCTTTAGAATTTATTCTGTCACATTGATTTATTTATTTGTTTGAGTACCTAAAACTTTAATTACTATTGCAACAAAATAGTTTTTTAATGTTCAAAAATTCTCAAAATTGAAATTCTTTATTATTAGTACTATTTTCTTCTGTGTAACTCTTTATTTTTTATTACATATAGGATTACATCATCTGAAAATAGTAATGACTTTACCTCTTCTTTTTTATTTTTTTTAATTACCTAATTTATTTAGCTAGGTCTTACAGCACTATGTTGAACAGTGGTTAAATTAGGAATCCTTATGATACTTTAGAATTTCAGTGTAAAGCTTTCATTTATTCACTGTGGAGTATCACTTTGTGTGTAAGCTTGTTCCATATAGACCATTTTCATGTTAAGTACATTCTTTCTATATCTCATTAGTTAATATTTATTTACTTACACATTTGTTTAATTTGTGACAGTGGTGATTGAATTCAAGGCTTCCAACATACTAAGAAAGCTCTTTATCCCTAAACTATATCCCACAGCTATATACACAATCATTTTATAACAACAGGTTGCTAAAGATTGTGAAACAATTTTGTTCACTTTTTGGGACAACCATGTAATGTTTTTATATCTGTTTTATTCCTACTTAACATTGCATTTACCTTTCATTAGAGATATATCATTCTTTATAGTGCTGCACAATTACTTACTATGATACTGACTTTAGTTTGGTATTTTGTTATGGAAGAATTTTATAACCATGCTCACTAGGAATACTGGTGTCTGATTTTTTTCCTTGCAGCATCCTGGTGTGGTTATCAGAGTAATTATTAAACAAATTTTGGAAATGGTTTCTGTTTTTCCATTCTTGGTGTGTTAGGGGATTAATGTCAATTCTTTAAAAGTGTAGTGCATATTTAGGTGAATATAGGAAATGTACATGCTTCTAATTGTGATTTCACTTTTGTGAGCTAACAATTTACCATAGTAAAGCATCCCATCTTCCTTGTTACAGTTTTTGACATAAAGATAATTGTGTTTTGTGATTATCATTTACATGGAAGTTTTAGTCTTTCAGCTAATGTGCTCTTAAACTTGTAGCCAATTTCTTATAGCCAGCATTCTATCTGGCTTTATTTTGTTATCTATTCAGTTTTTCTATATCTTTTAGTTAGTAAATGTAATCCATTTATGTTAAAAGTAATTTGTGTGTTTATGTATGTATGAATGTGTGTAAACAAACACACACAAAGACCGTAATGAGGAAAGGTGGGATCATAAAAGAGAATTTAGGGGAGAAAATGAGAAAGGAATGGGAAATATGTGATATGAAAGCAGCATGGGGGCCTATTTGGGAAGAATAAGGGAACCAATAAGAGAGACCATAGGCAAAAGTTAAGATAGCATATGAGGGAGTTGAGTAGGAAAAGTTATATTGATATATGGACTGAGTTTGATGGTATTCAGCTTTAATCCCACCACATGGGAGGCAGAGGCAGGCATCACTCTGTGAGTTTGAAGCAACCCATTCTACACAGTGAGTTGCAGGCCAACCAGGGACAAATCATGAGACATTGTCTCAAAAGGAACAAACAAAAAAGATATATAGGTATGTAAATATAATTATCCTTTATAATTTCACATGATAACATAAAAATAATTTCAATGGTTTTCCTTAATTTACATCTAATCCCCAATTATAAGTGAGTACACATCATGTTTCTCTTTCTGGATTTGGGTTACCTCACTCAGGATTACTTTTTCTAGTTCCATCCATTTGCCTGTGAATTTCATGATGTCATTAGTTTTTACTGCTGAGTAATACTCCATTGTATAAACACACAACATTTTCTTTATCCATTCTTCGGTTGAGGGGCATCTAGGTTGCTTCTAGGTTTGGGTATGTGGTGAGTGTTTCTGAGTTGGCCTACCCTGGTAATCTGATTGGTGAGTACCCTAACTCTCATCATAGAGCCTTCATCCAGTTACAGACAGAAACAGATGCAAAGATCAACAACCTAGCACCAGCTAAGCTCCGGGAGTCCAGTGGAAGAGAGAAAAAAGAGGGATTATATGAACAAGGGGGACCAACATCATGATGAGGAAACCCAAAGAGACAGCTGATCCAAGCTAGTGGGAGCTTATAGACTCTCAACTGATAGATGGGGAGCCTGCATGAGACTGAAGTAGATCCTCTGAATGTGGGTGACAATTGTATGGCTTCATCTCTTTTGTTCAGCTTTCTAGTGCTTTTGTTCCTCTTTTCCTAAATATATTCACTTATATAGATATAGTATTTGATTACTTTTTCTTTTATTTTTTTAAAAAATATATTTATTGTTATTATTTTTAAGTTCATAAAACTTTACTTTCTGTTTATTTACTTAAAAATTTAAATAGAATATTAATTATGATATAACTACACTGCTTTCTCCCTCCCCTTTAAGCTTTAGTCTCGTTTTGGTTGTTTTAGAAATTTACTTTTTGCCTGGAACTCCCATCTGGACCAGAGGTGAGTGCCTGTGGTTATAGTCAGAGAGGCTCCCGCCCTAGGTCCCACCCCTGGGCACCAGCCATCCCAGAAAGACCTGCCCAACTTGGCCCCTGTTTCTGGCTATTTGGTGGGCCCTGCGGCAAGGCTCCCCTTTTCCACGACTGCAGGCAGATACTGCAATCTACACACCCTGCCCCCACACCCATCTGCCTGGGACTCCAGCCACTTCCAGAGACCAAGCCCCAGCTCCCATCTGCCCCGGAGCTCCCATCTGGACCAGAGGTGAGTCCCGGGGGTCACACCCAGAAAGGCCCGCACCTGGGTCCCAGCCCTGGGCAATAGCCACTCTGGGGAAGACCTGCCCAACTGGACCCCAGGTTCTGGCCATAGGGCAGAACCCCCATCCCCACCCAGAAGGTTCCCCCTCTCCAAGACCCTCTGGTGGACCCTAAAACCTGCATGCCCTGCCCCCACACCCATCTGCCAGAGACACCAGCTACTTCCAGAGATGTAGAAACCAGCCCCTAGTGTCCATCCTGCCCCAGAACTTGCATCTGGACCAGAGGTGAGTGCCTGGGGTCACACCCAGAGAGGCCTGCACCTGGGTCCCAGCCCTGGGCAACAGCCACTCTGGAGAAGACCTGCCCAACTGGACCCCAGGTTCTGGCCATAGGGCAGGACCCCCCATCCACACCGGGAAGGCGGGAAGGTTCCCCCTCTCCAAGACACTCTGGTCAACCCTACAAGCTCCATGCCCTGCCCCCACACCCATCTGCTGGAGACCCCAGCCACTTCCAGAGACTTAGAAACCATCCCCCAGCTTCCATACTGCCTCAGAACTCTCATCCGGACCAGAGAGACCCCAGCTACCATCTGCCCCAGAACTCCCATCAGGACTAGAGCTTCCATCCTGCCCCAGAACCCCAATCTGGACAAGAGGAGCTCCTATCTGGACAAGATAAGGAGACCTCAGGAACTTCCCGAGACTCAGAGTCCAGCTTCAAGCTCCTATCCAGCCAGCACTCTCATCTGGACCAGAGCTCCCATCTGGACCAGAGCTTCCATCTGGACCAGAGAGAGGCTCCCTAAATCTGTCAGCTCTTTCTGGACAAAGTACAATGATATGACCAAGAACGAATTCATGAGGAGATGGGCAGACATCAAGGCAGAAGTACATATAACAAAATCAAGAGCAATATAGCATCACCAGAACCTAGCCCTTCTCCAACAGCTAGACCAGAACATCACAGAATGGAAGAAGAAGAAGACAACCTTATAAGTAACATCATTAAGAGGCTAGAGCCTTATATGGAAGAAATCAAAACAAAAAAAGTGGAGGAAGAGACAAATAAAAAATGGGAAGAACGCTATAAAAAACTAGAGGAAAGGACAATTAAAGCAGAAGAAAACAATAAGTCCCTGAAAGGAAATCATGAAAAAGCAAGGGAAACAGTCCAAGACCTGAAGAAAAAATGAAGAAGACACCAGCATTAGGAATGCTGGAAATAGAAAATCTGAGTAAACAAACAGGAACTTCAGATGCAAGTATAACCAACAGAATGCAAGAGATGGAAGAGAGGATCTCTGGTGTTGAAGATACATTAGAAGAAATAGATTCATCAGTCAAAGAAAACACTAAAACTAACAAAGTCATGACCAAAAATGTTCAAGAAATTTGGGACACCATGAAAAGTCCAAACCTACGAATAGGGATACAGGAAGGAGAAGAATACCAACTCAAAGGTACAGAAAATATATTCAACAAGATCATAGAAGAAAGCTTTCCCAACTTAAAGAACGAAATACCTATGAAGATACAAGAAGCCTATAGAACACCAAACAGATAAGACCCCCAAAAAAGTCCCCTTGTCACATAATAATTAAACAACTAAATGTACAGAATAAAGAAAGAATATTAAGAGCAGCAGAGGAAAAAAGTCAAGTGACTTAAAAAGGCAAACCAGATAGAACAGAATAACACCCGATTTCTCAATGGAGACTTTGAAAGCTAGAAGGACCTAGACAGATATAATGCAGACACTAAGAGACCATGGATGCTAGCCTAGACTAATATACCCAGCAAAACTCTCAATCATCATAGATGGAGTGAACAAGACCTTCCAAGACAAAACCAGATTGAAACAATACTTATCCACAAACCCAACCCTACAGAAAGTACTAAAAGGAAAATTCCAACCTAGGGAAATCAGATACACCCTTGAAAACACAGGCAATAGATAACACCACAGTAGTAAACCCCAAAGAAGAGAAGTACACACACACTACAACCAAAAAATAAATGAAGAAATTAAAGACTTCCTAGAGATCAATGAAAATGAATACACCACATTCCTAAACTTATGGGACACTGGATATCAACGTATAGAAATCTGGAAATAGACCAATAACCGCCACCTTGCACAAAACTTCAGTCCAAGTGGATCAAAGACCTCAACATAAATCAAATTACTATGAACCTGATAGAAAAGAAAGTAGGAAATAGTCTTGAATGCATTGGCACAAGAGATTACTTTCTAAATATATAACCAGTAGCACAGACACCAGGAGAACAATCAATCAATGGGACCTGTTGAAACCGAGAACCTTTTGTAGAGCAAAGGACATGGTCAACAAGAAAAAGTGACAGCCTACAGAATGGGAAAATGTCTTTACCAACCCCACATCTGACAGAGGGCTGACATCCAGAATATATAAAGAACTCAAGAAATTAGACATCAAAATGCCCAACAGTCTAATTAAGAAATGGGCTATAGAACTAAACAGAGAATTCTCCACAGAGGAAGTTCAAATGGCTGAAAGACATTTAAGGAATTGCTCAAAATCCCTAATTATCTGGGAAATGCAAATCAAAATGACTCTGAGATATACCACCTTACACCCATCAAAATGGCTAGGAACAAAAACCCTGAAGACAACTTATGCTGGAGAGGATGTGGAGCAAGGGCAACTACTTATTACATTTTCCCTATTTCCTTGTATGTATATGAATTTCTAAATGGTCTTAATAAATAAAAATCATGGAGCCAGACATTTGGGTTAAAGCCCAAGAGAAAAATCAGAGGAATAGGACCAACCATGAGCTAACCTTACTTCACCAACTTCACAATTTCCAAAGACAGCTCCTTCCTGTATACTTTGTTTATATGCCTTTTCTGTTCCTTTCTCTCATTGGCTCTCTTAGCCATGCGACATCACTTCCTCTTCCTACACACCTCTCTCATTTTCTGTCTGTCTGTACAGACCTACAGGTCTCTATGTTTCATATTGGGATTAAATGTGTGTGTCACCATGCTTGGCTCTGTTCCCTGGTGTGGCCTTGAACACACAAAGATCCTCCTGCCTCCTAAGTGGTAGGATTAAGGGCATGTGCTACTGCTGCCTGACTTTTTAGTTTCCTTATTAATGTCTGGCTTTTTCCTCTGATCTCCAGGCAAGCTTTATTTACTAAAACAGAAATAAAATATCACCACACTTGTGCTTTTTCTTTTACCTGTGAATTTTATACTCACATATTGTTTTTTGGTTCAATATCTATTTTTTCTTAAAATTGAGAGATTCACTTTGATATTTCATACAACAGTTGTCCAGTGAAGACTTTCTCAACTTTTGTTTTTCTAAAATAGTCATTATCTTTCAATTTTAGGGAAATTTTTGCCAAGTATATTATCATTTGTTGATGTTTTGTGTTTGGCCCTTTTAATGTATTATTAAGCATTTTTCAATTTTACTTTCAATCTACTTTCACACAATACTTCCCAACAGCAGTCTCCACTCCCTCCACTGCTCCCAGATCTCCCCAACCTCCTGTTTCATCGAGATCCACACTTTGGTTCTGCAAGACAACCAATAAGAAGCCCAAGTTCCATTTTATGCAATTCTTTTTTTTCCTTAATCTAATTTTGAATTTTTTTACTTGAGTTTTGTGTAGGTGGAGAACTTCTCTACAGGTGCCATCAAGCCACTCTGGTCCCACAACCCACTTATAAAATAATCACTCAGATACTTATATTACTTATAAACAGTATGGCCGTGGCAGGCTTCTTGTTGTCTACTTTTCTATCTTAAATTAACCCATTTCTATTAATCTATAACTTTCCACGTGGCTCGTGGCTTACCTGTACCTTACATCTCACTTGTCATGGTGGCAACTGGCTGGTCTTTCTGCCTCAGCCTTCCTGTTCCCAGAATTCTCTTCTCTGCTTGTCCCATCTATACTTCCTGCCGACTGGCCAATCAGCATTTTATTTACACAGAGCGATATCCACAGCACTTCCCCTTTTCTTTTTTTCTAAGGAAGGTTTTAACTTTTACATAGTAAAATTACATATAACAAAACAATTACCAAGCATGAATTACAGTTACAATATCTAATCTATTTATAATAACTAGTCTATTTGTATTTGGTAAAATTAAAGAAGACATCCTATCTATCCTATATTTGTGAATCTAAGGTTTCATATCTAACTTATCTTTTTCATAACTAAGGAAAATTTTCACTATCTAGCTTCAAATACATCAAAGACCTCAGAGGTATATAATATTACCTGAGAAATATGAGAAAGATGCAAGCAACTTTTAGGAGTCTTGCAACAATAGACAGAAACAGCTGGCAGCCTGGACAGTCATCCAAAGTTCTTCTGTAAAGCTGGGGCATCTGTCTTTAGCCCACAGGGCTAGAGTCTCTCGGTCACATTTCTCAATGTCCTGTAGAATGTCTGGCAGTTTCCTCTGTGAAACAGAAACCTGAAGGACCATTTTGTCAAGCAAAGTTTAGTGGCCACCTTCCTATGGGTCCTGCATGTCCAGTCGATCAAGCAGTCCAGGCAAGAACAGTTTCTTGCCCAAATGGCTATTTTTGCCAAGGTGAAGATAAGATATGAAGTGTCTTCAATGCCCATCCTCCTATCTGAAGTAAATCAGTGCTGCCAGGAGCAGACATGTCTCACTATCCAGAAAGTCTACATTTTTAAAAATATTTTAAATGCCATGTTCTGTAGATACTTGAAGTGTTTGAAGATTACCTGTCTATCTATCTGAAATATATCTATGTATACCTAGAAAACTTAACATGAATATAAGAAAAACACAGGAAATAAGCCTCTACTGGAGAGGAAAGACAGCAGAAGCAGTGAAGGGTAAGGTTTTCAGCTCTCAGCTATTGCTCTGACCTGTTGGCTTTTGACTCTTCAATTGGCTCTGTTTCTTATTTAACAAGATGGTTACATTTACAGTTTTGATTATATTATTATAATACTTCTTGACATAAATGTAACTGAAACCATTCTTTCGTACTTTGTGGAGCTGGTTATGGCTTTATCTCCTCATGTTTGTGAAGGCCTTTACTTATTTAGTATTTTTTTATCTTTTGCTTTTCTCTTTTAGGAACACGAATTATTATGCATATTGATTGAGATAACTGCATGACCTAATCCCCGTAGAAATTCATCAATTTTGTCATTATTTTACTACTAGGTAAATATATTTTCAAGAGGCAAATATTAAAGTTTGTTAGTTGTCTACTTGCTCTAGTCTTCCTGTGAAACACTCTATTCAACTTGTTTATTTATTCAAGAATGTATTCCTTCACTCTGGAATTTTTGTTTAGCTATTTCTCATGGTTTTAGTTTTTTTGGTAATAGTCTTAATCTGTTCATTTTATCATTTATTTGGTTATTTTTTCTCTCTGTATCATCTTGTATTGTACTACCATCATTAGGATTATTATTTTGCATTCTTTGTCAGCAATTTACAAGTCTCTATTGTATTGTGGTCAGTTGCTGGTTATTTATTCTTTCTTTGTTTATGAAGCATTTGGAAGAAGAAGGCTTTTTTTGGCTTGTTCATGTGTTCAAGAATCTGGGAACCTCCCAAATATTGCCTATAGAGGTACATATAATATCTTTCTATATATGACCTAGATGAGAAGCCTAAGGTTTATATACATTATACATAGATGTGCTAAGTACTCTAAATTCCCATTTTCCCCACAGAAAGACATTGACAGACTTGGACATTAGGCCTGTCTTTCATTGTAATGGTGAAGTCTCAAATTTTCTCATTTTTTTCCAATATTATATATCCACTCATGTTGCCAATTACTCCAGCCTTATTTTCATTTATCAGTACAATGAAACATTGGCTGGTTGTACACATGCTTCTTTTCCTTCCTACTATAGAAGTTCTACACTTTTTCTCAGGGCTACAGAAAACCACACACATGGCAAAGATAGGTATTTTCTCTGAAATATGCAATATACAATCAGGTCTGATGAAAGCCAACACAACTTTTTTGTCCTTACCATTCCCCAGACATTTTAACTCTGCCAATTACTTAAATCCTTTGAGTGATGTGAGACAGAAAAGTAGATTTTCCATCCAGGTCCCTCAAAGGTTAATGACTTCAGACTCATAATTTATTTACTTTGACCCTTAGGGAGAAATCACAGATCAACTGGACCTCTCCAGATGCTGGACTGTTTCAACTTACAGATGGGTAAATGTGCTTAAATGAAATTGTTCTTTTTACCTACTTCAGTTAGTAATTTCTCAGTTTTTTTTTCTTTTCTGGGGTGTTATACCTTTTTTAAGTAGGTTATGTGATTCTCATAATAGTATTTTGGCCTCATACTGTTATTTTATTTTTCTAGTGTTTTATGGGGTTGCAATACTAGATTTATCACGTCCCTCAATTCCTCTTTGAACTCCTTTTTTTACTTTCCTTTTTTTCCAGAGCTGAGGACCGAACCCAGGGCCTTGTGCTTGCTAGGCAAGCGCTCTACCACTGAGCTGAATCCCCAACCCCCCTCTTTGACCTCTTTATGCACCTCAATTTTATCTTTTTTCTGTCTCCCTCTTTAAAATAAACAATAAATAAAAACACACAAAAAAGAAAAAAACAAAATATCAAAATAAACAAGTAAAAGACCAATTAGACAAAAATGACTAAAAAAGCAGTATCAGACAAAAAAAGAAGTCTATGAAAATACCACTGAGTTCATTTTGTGTTGGCCATCTACTCCTGGACTTGGAGCCTGTCTTGGTGTAGTTAATATACCCAGTGATATTCTATTGCAAAAAGCCATTTTTCCTTTACTAGTAGTTATCAATTGCAGATAGCTTCTTTTTTAGGGGTGAGAGTCCTTGTCCATTTTCCTCTCTCAGCACTTGGAACCCATCTAGCCTACACCTGTGCAGGTCTTATATGTGCTGCCATAATATCTCTGTTTATATATAAAACAGACCTGTTGTGTCTAGAAGATACAATTTCATTGGAGTTATCCATCACCTCTGCCTTTTACAGTCTTTCTGCCTCCTCTTCTGCATAGATACCTGAGCCCTAAGGAGAAGGGTATGATTGATTGAGACATCCCATTTATTGCTGAGTGCTTCAAAGTCTCTCACTCTCTGCACATTGCCCAGTTGTGGTCTCTGTGTTAGTTTCCATCTACTTCAAGAAGAACCTTCTCTGATGATGGCTGAAAGAGACACTGATCTATGGGTATAGCAGTATGTCATTAAGAGTCATTTTATTGCCATGTTCCTTCAGCAGAATAATATAATTAGGGTTTTTCTTAGGCCCATGACTTAACTAGTCTCAGGTTTCTGGCCACTTTAGCAGTGTCAAGTATGAGTTCCATCTCACACAATGGGTTTTAAACCCAATCAGAAAGTGGTTGGCTACTCCTGTAAGATTTGTGGGCTCAGCTTAGCTCTTTAATGCAGATACTCTAAGATTTATCTTCTAGCTACTCTATTACGTTTTGTCTGCTCCTAATCCACAGAAACACTTTCTACCAGTGGTGACATTGCACTGGAACTCAGATGGAGATTTTCACTATTCTTCTGGTTCTCCATTATGATCTGTCCAGAATTACTCTTAGCCCTGTAGCAGCCTGCTTGCAGGTATCTATCTTCCCACTCCTCTTCCATTCCCATGATACTCTGCCTCTTGGTATGGAGCCTAACTCTTTTCATGGGCATTCTAAACCTTTGTTCCTAGCCTGTGTTCATTCCACTCTGTCCACCACCAACTCACAGAGACACTCTCTACCAAGGAAACATTGTCTACCAAACTTGTCTAGGATTCAGAGAGGAAACATCAGGGGAAAAAAAACACAAAAACAGAACACCCATCTGAAAAAGAAAAGATCAGATATCTGTAGCAGGCTTTCTTTTGGGCTACCAACCAGCTCCTAAAGCATGACATGGAGGCAATATTACTTATGAAAGCTCAGGCTTATCTTATGCTTGACCCACTAGCTATTATAACTTAATTTAACCTGTTTCTCTTCATCTGTGTTTTGCCTCTGGGCTTTTTACCTTTCTTTCATTCTTCATGTCCTACTTTGTCTTTGGCTGGCTGGTGGCTGGCTGGCTGCCTGGCTCTGTGTGTCTCCCTCTCTTTCTCCCTTGTTCTCTTCTCTTCTTTCTCTCTTAAGTCTAGATTCCTCCTCCTATTTATTCTCTCTGTCTGCCAGCCATGACTATCCCTCTCCTGACTAACTATTGGCCATTCAGCTTCTTATTAGACCAATCAGGCACCTTAGGCAAACAAAGTAATACATCTTTACATAATTAAACAAATGCAGCACAAACAAATGTAATACATCTTTGCATAGTTAAAATAGTTTTCCACAACAGATATCAACACTTAGAACCAAGTCAATCAACATAATTCTAGATAACTAGATCCTTGTGCAAAAATACAAATATGGCAACCAAAACAATATGCCTCCACTGGAATCCAGTAACCCTATTGTAGAAGTCCTTGTATAATGAAATGTAGTTGAAGCACAATACAAAGACTTCAAAATAGCAATTATGAATATGTTCAAGGACCTTAATGGAGATCTAATTATTTCTTTAAAAATTAATCTTCTCATTTACTGGAGTGATTTAAAATAATATAAATGAATATTCAAACATGAGTACATATATCTTATATTATGTTGTAGCTATTAACATAAATATATAAATGTATATTTGTTTTTCTGTAAATTGAACTTCAGTTTTCATGCAACTTATTCAAATAGTATACCACTGAGCTATGTCTTGAGCATAAAATACATTACTTTATCAAATATATATGTTCATTTTGACTTCTATTTTACCATTTTTTAGTTGTACAAGGTTGTATTATAAAATAATTGGGTTCATTGTATTATTTTTGACAAGTAAATATTTTATCACAAAGAAGTCACTAGTGACATTTCATACATGCCTCTCTCCATTCCCTTGAGACTTTTTAACTTTTGTTTTAGTCTCTCATCTCTTACTTTTCTGAAGTCCATACATTGGAAAAGTATATATAATACTTGTCCTTATTTACTTCTACTTGTCTAGCTTGTTTTGTTTATTATGATGATATCCTGCTGTGGGATGTTCTGTATGTCAAATGTGTTGATCTGATTGGTTAAAATAAAGTGCTTATTGGCCAGTAGCCAGGCAGGAAGGATAGAGGAGGCAGGACAAGGAAGAGGAGAAGGTGTGAAGTGAAGGCTGGGGCGGAGAGATACTGCCAGGCACCGCCAAGAAAGAAAGATGTAAGGTATTGGTAAGCCACGAGCCATGTGGCAACTTATAGATTAATAGAAATGGGTTAATTTAAGATAGAGGAAGTAGATAACAAGAAGCCTGCCATGGCCATACAGTTTATAAACAATATAAGTTTCTGTGTGTTCACTTGGTTGGGTCTGAGCATCTATGGGCCTGGCAGGTAAGAGATTTGTCCTGACTGTGGGCCAGGCAGGAAAACTCTAACTACAAATGGCGCCCAATGTGTTGGCAAGAGTTTCCACCTAAAACCTGAGAAAAAAGATTCTAAAACAGAGCTAAAAACAGCTTCCTAGTTGTCTCTCTCAAGTTAGCTGCAGCCTGCCGGTTTGAGCTACTATGGCGGGTTCCTGGCTTGTGTGTCTGACCTGCAGTGTGGCAGGAATGAGGAGTCTACAAGCAGCACTTTGCTCTCCTGCGTGGTGGATTTAGCCTTTGCTAGTTTAAAAAAAAAGGTTTCTGGGCTATTCACTGCTTTGATGGAACTGCTTCTGATAGTTGATGATACACATGGCTCCAGACACAGAGCTGGTGGTAAACTGCACCACCACCATGTTGGGAAGCTGACGTGGGTGGAGCCGGCAGCCACAGGGGCATTTCAGTCTTACTGGTTTGAAGAATCTGGTTTGTGTTGTCTTTGGGATTTTTAACTGCAGAAAAAGATTTGATCGTAAAAGCTGTTGAGTTAAACAAATATGTAAATTTTAAAGGTACCTTGACTTCAAAATTTGGATATAAGGATATGTTGCTTTGGAAAAGAGTCTCTGCTTTTGTTTCCACAGAAAGCCAGAGGCTGTGGATTTGTTCCAGATTAAGAAACATCAGGTTTGATCAGCCAAGACCACCTGAAAGGTCTCCGATGACATCATGGCCCAGATGATCAAACATCCAAAATGGTTTCAAGGCAACTGGCTCAGAGGTTTACCCTCATGGACTACTCTATAATCCTAAAATTTTCTTTGTGTCCCCATAAGATACAGCGTCCCCCTCAAGCAGGAAGTAGTAAGATAAACTACACCCACATTCCCAAAATTGTCAAGATGACTTTGAAGATGGAATTGGCTCATTCCTGCTCTAAACCCAGACATATTGCTAAAATAAAAGGTTAAGAAATTCTTGTGTCCCAAATCAGAAGAGCCCTCTGGTGTGGGACAGAGAAAAACAAATATTTTTATTTAAATCAGGTTGATTATAAATATGATCTCTTTCTAATGTAAAATATGGCATATGATATAGATATAATAGGATGAAAGGGTAGATTAATGAACTTACTTTTAAAGAACAACAACTTTTTAAAAATGTTTTACATTGGTATAGATTTTAGTCTATTGATAAAAACTTAAAGTTAATTTTGTTATATTGTGTTATATTTCTACTCGTGTTTAAGGTATTATGTTTGTATAGCTCATTTTAAATTGTAATGTATAATTAAAATAGATTAATAATTAGACGTCTATGATAATCATACTCATAGCCATGTCAGTTAAATCTTCTAGGTATACACAGAGATATTTCAGATAGATAGGTAATCTTCAAATACTTCAAAGACCTACAGAATATGGCATTTAAAATATTTTTAAAATTTAGACTTTCTAGACATTGAGACATGTCTGCTCCTAGAAGCACTGATTTACTTCAGAGAGGAGGATGGGCATTGAAGACACTTCATATCTTATCTTCACCTTGACAAAAATACCCATTTGGGCAAGAAACTGTTCTTGCCTGGACTGCTTGATCGACTGCAGGACCCATAGAAAGGTGACCACTAAACTTTGCTTGACAAAATGGTCCTTCAGGTTCCTGCTTCACAGAGGAAATTGCCAGACATTCTACAGGACACTGAGAGAAGTGACCAAGAGACTCTAGCCCTGTGGGCTGGAGACAAATGCCCCAACTTTAGAAAGGAACATTAGGTGACTGTCCAGGATGCCAGCTGTCTCTGTCTACCCTGCAAGACTCCCGAAAGTTGCTTGCATTCTTCTCCCAGTTATAGGGTAATATTATATCCTTCAGAGGTCTTTGATGTGGTTGAAGAGTAGATAGTTATAATTTCCTCAGTTATGATAAAAGATAAGTTAGATATAAAACCTTAGACTCACAAATATAGGATAGATAGAATATTTTTATTTATTTATTTATTTATTTTTATTAGTATTATGTGTTTTAATTTTATACATCAGACATGGGTTCCCCTGTCCGCCCCACTCCCGCCCCCACCCTCACCTTCCCCCCAGCTCCTCCCCTCCATTCCCATGTCCTCCAGGACCAAGACAACTCTGGGGCTTCATTTAAACCTGGTGGATTCAGTACAGGCAGGTCCTGTCCCCTCCTTCCAGACTGAGCAAAGTGTCCCTGTGTAAGCCCAAGATTCCAAACATCCAGCTCATGCGCTAAGGACAGGTCCTGTTCCCACAGACTGGGTGCCTCCCAAACAGATCAAGCTATTCAATTGTCTCACTTATCCAGAGGGCCTGATCCAGCTGGGGGCTCCACATCCATTGGTTAATAATTCATGTGCTTCCATTCGATTGGCTATTTGTCCCTGTGCTTTTTGTAATCTTGGATTCAACAATTCACACTCTTGCAGTCCCTCCTCTTTCTTGACAGTTGGATACCTGGAGCTCCACCTGGGACCTGGCTGAAGATCACTGCATCCACTTCCATCAGTCATTGGATGAGAGTTCCAAGACAACTGCTAGGATGTTTAGTCATCTGATCACCAGACTAGGTCAGATCAGGCTTTCTCTCAACCACTGCCAGCAGTCTACAGAGGATATATCATTGTGGATTTCTGGGGACCTCTCGAGCACTCTGCCTATTCCTGTTCTCATGTGGTCTTCATTTATCATGATCTGTTATTCCTCATTCTCCCTTTCTGTTCTTGATCCAGCTGGGATCTCCTGCTCCCCTAAGCTTTCTTTCCCTCAAATGTTGTCCTTCATTTCTCCTACTGTCGTCCAGGTTGTTCATGTAGATCTCATCCATTTCTCTGTCATTGGGTGATCCCTGTGTTGTTCCTAGGGTCCTGTTTTCTAGGTAGCCTCATTGGAATTGTGTAGCAGTCTAGAGATACCACCTTACACCTGTCAGAGTGGCTAAGATAAAAAACACAAAAGACAGCTTATGCTGGAGAGGATGTAGAGCAAGGGGAACTCTCCTCCACTGCTGGTGGGCATGCAAGCTTGTAAAGCCACTTTGATAATCAATATGGCACTTCCTTAGAAAATTGGGAATCCATCTCCCCCAATACCCAGCTGTAGCACTCTTGGGCATATACCCAAGGAATGCTCAATCATACCACAAGGGCATTTGCTCAGCTATGTTCATATGAGCATTGTTTGTAATAGCCAGAACCTGGAAACAACCTAGATGCCCTTCAACTGAAGAATGGATAAAAAAATATGGTACATATACACAATGGCGTACTCCTCAGCAGAGAAAAACAATGACATCACGAGGTTTCCAGGCAAATGGACAGATCTAGATAAAATCATCCTGAGTGAGGTAACCCAGACTCAGAAGGACAAACATGGTATGTACTCATACATAGGAGGATACTAGATGTAAAACAAAGAATATTTTATTTAATTTTGCCAAAACAAATAGACTAGATATTGTAACTATAATTCTTGCTTGATAATTGTTTTGTTATATGTAATTTTACTATGTAAAAGTTAAAACCTTCCTTTCAAAAAGGGGGGGAAAGCAAAGAAAATGAAAAATTTAAAAAGCACAGGAAATGAATATGGAAGAAATGTAGGATATTCAAGAACTATAGACAAGTAAGGCATATTGAGAACAGAACAGTCTTCTCCTTGGAAGAACATATCAATTCGTTACCCAATACTGAATGGTCAGCTCTGAAAATGTACATACAAGTATCATTATACAGACTGAGCAGATTATATTTCAGAATATGTACATATACATACCCATATATGCATGCAAAAACAATGAAAAACAGAATTCATGAAGTTGGAAGAGAGTGAAGAAAGATAGATGGGAGGGTTTGGAGGGAGAAAAGAGAACAAGGATGTTGTAATTATATAATACTTTCAAAATTAAAAGAAATAGCTTTTTTTAAAAGCCAAATCTTTAGATTAAAGGCATAAAAGAGAGAAAAGAATCTTAGGTCAATGGCATAGACCATATTTTTAACAAGACCATAGAAGATGACTTCCAAAACTTAAGGAAAAACACACTCATAAAGAATACAAGAAGCACACAGAACATCAACTAGAAAAGATCCAAAAAGAAACTCTATGTACTACTATACAGTCAGTTGCATATCCATGTTCATTGCTGCTATAGTTACAGTAACTGGGAAATAGATTCACCTTAGGTGTTCATCAACTGACAAACAGATAATGAAAATGTGGCAGATAATATTTAATAGCTAACTTTTTAGTCCCAAAAGTTTCTCTGCATGCTGCTGGGGAAGAAATGGTGGTATCTATAAATATATTCCTGATTCTATTTGGTCAACTTTCTGTTGCTGTTATGTAAATGTGTTTCAAAGTTTGAAATATGTTTTTCCATTACAGATTTTTAATAAGCTTTCTTTTCCTTTCTTTGCCCTTTCAGAGACTCAAATAATGCACATGTGTTTTTGTTTGATGATAACCCAGAGATTTCATTAGCTTAGTTTATGGTTTATTTTTATTTTGTTCCTACATTTGATCATTTTCATTGTACTAACTATACATTTTCCAATTACATTATATCTAGTTCAATTTGTGGTTAGTGTTTTGATTTATTTTAAAGGTCAATTTTAACACTTTATACTCAGAATTCTACCATATTCCTTTTTATCACTTTATAATTTTATTATTTTTGTTGTAGTTTATGTGTATGACTATTTTGCCTGTACATATGTATGTATGGGCATCAAATGAGTACATCACTCTTGGAGTCCAGAAGTGCCCCCTAGATCTTCTATAGATACCATGTGAGTGCTATGAATTCAATCCATGTCATCTGCAAGAGCAGAAAGTGTTCTTAAACACTAAGCCATATCTCCACCTCCAAGTTTATTATTTTTATTGATTTTCCAATATTTTAAAATATTATTGTCTTAATTTCCTTTATTCATTTTCATCCCTTTAAGCATATTGAAAACAAGTGTTTTAAGTCATTGGCTATTTCATCTATCTACTTATTGAGATTCCCCAGGCATGTCTTCTTATAAACTTATTTTCTTCCTTTCACTGAATCATGTGTCTTATTTCTCTGTCATTCTTGAAGGTTTTTTAAGTGGTGTTTAATTTATATAGTGTAATTATTTAGAATGAGAGGCACACCTTTTTCAAGATTTGCCTATTCTATTTTAATTCACACAGGATTCAGCTCTCTGAAGAGATTCAAGTGGACCCAGGACAGGCCACATAGAAGCTAAGGGACAAGAAGCAATTCTCACTCTTGCCACCAGGATGCCTGCAGCACACACCCACCCTGTCTTTCCTTTCTGTTCTCTAACATCCCCAAGACCTTGTAAGGCTTTCTTCAAACTTCTGGTAAAAGCTATTCCTTGTTTTATTTCATTACCTAAGTTCCTATTCTTTTCACTGTGTATTCTGTTAATCTTTTAGTAAGAAATGTTTTAATTATCAGGGTCTAATATGAAGATCATAATCATAAAATTTACAACAATAAGAATAAAAAATAAAGACAGCACCAGCAAAAAAAGAGGAACCTTTCCACATCTTTGAAGACTGACTTCCTCTTGTGAGACACACCTTCAGCACATAGTAATACCCTCTTTTGAAATTCATGAAAAAGGCTTACATAAATACCCACACCCGGAACTGACCTACTCTGATGATCCCAAGGCCAAACACCCTAACTGTTGTGCTAGAAATCTCAGATCCAAAATGATACATCCTCTGCAGACTGCTGGCAATGGTTGAGAGAAAGCCTGATCTGACCTAGTCTGGTGATCAGATGGCCAAACACCCTGTCATGCCAGAATTCTCATCCAATAACTGATGGAAGTGGATGCAGAGATCCTCGGCCAGGCCCCAGGTGGAGCTCCAGGAGTCCAATTGGCAGAAAGAGGAGGGATTGTATGAGTGAGAATTATTGAGACCAAGATTGGAAAATGCACAGGGACAAATAGCTAAACTAGTGGAAACACATGAACTATGAACCAATAGCTGAGGAGCCCCAAACTTGATCAGGCCCTCTGGATAAATGAGACAGTTGATTAGCTTGAACTGTTTGGGAGGCATCCAGGCAGTGGGACTGGGACCTGTCCTTAGTGCATGAGGTGGCTGTTTGGAATGCGGGGCTTATGCAGGGACCCTTTGCTCAGCTTGGGAGAAGGGGCTGGACCTGCCTCAACTGAATCTGCCAGGTTGAGCTGAATCCCCAAGGGAGTCTTTGATCTGGAGGAGATGGCAATGGGGGTAGTCTGGAAGGAAAGGAGGGATGTGGTAGGCGGAGTGGGGGGTGGCTGGAGCAGGGAGGACAGGGGAATCCATGGCTGATATGTAAAATTAAATTAAATTATAAAATAAAATAAAATAAAAAATAAACTTGTACCAAATTAATAAAATTTAAAAACTAAATTTTAAATTCTTAAAAATTGAGATATCTGGAAGTTTATTAAATGTAACAGAGGGATTTAAATTGTTTCAATTAATGTTTTCCTCTAATTTCTCTTCAAGTAAATCACAGGATTATATATATATATATGACAGTTAAGATTAGATTACTTGTATAACATTAAATACCTTATAGATAGATGAACAAAGTTGAGTCCCCATACACCTGCTGTCTCAGAAGAGGTATTCTCCTTAAGGACATTCCTTTCTTCACTGATGTTACCTATACATCCTTATTTTCCCAGTTCTGCTTTCATTTTGTCCACATTAATATGGTTTTATATCTTCAGCTTCATTGTTTAAACTTTGTCACCAATTTTCATTTTTATAAACTCTATAAAAATGTATTGGAAAACAAAAAAATTAAACATCAAACTTTAATATCCCCCTTTGCCTGCAAACAGTTTAAAGGTTATACATTGCCCTCAGGATAGGATAACTCTTCCTTAACTAGCAGTTAATGCTATGATTTTGATCCCTATAATAATTATATAATTTATAAAGCTCACATCATACAAATAGAAAGTTAATTACTAAGACTATCCATGGTAGCTTATACCATTGTACTATTTCAAGACTTTTCTTTTTATTTTTATGTGCCTCTAGTTTCAAATGTAGTTTTCCCCACATATGTACTTTCCCTACCAACAACATACATACAGACAGACAGACAGACACACACACACATTTTAAAATAATAATATACACAAGTATCTGAAAATAGAGTAAAATTATAAGTTGAAGTGTAAATGTCATTTTATTTTATTTTCCCTGGAAGATGGTATAGTCTGCAAGTATTGATCTCATCCCAACAGCTGGGAGAATATGTGTCCTACACTAGTAATCTACCATTATTTTTTGAAGGAATACACAAACACTTCATATAAAGTAACTCAATGCTATCTTGAAGCTAAATTGGTCTAGTAGTACTAATAAATATGTCAGGTGAGAAAATGATAAAGATTTCGGTGTGTTATTGAAGCCTCTTCAGAGAATATTTTTTAAGTTTATATAATTGTGTATTAATTATATTTCTTGATTTATGTCTAATATATGACAAAATGCATATGCATTCCTTCTAAGTGAAAACTCCCAGCACTTTATCACTTTATAAGTGATGTCATGATTTCTACTTTATTTTTTATTGTATGCATTATTGTTTATTTATTCAAGTGGATTGAATCAATAATTTCCACTGAGAAATTTAGTGTGGCCTAGAATCACATATAAACAGATTAAATGTAATCTTTAAGTTATAATCTGTATATTTGTATATAGACCATAAATCTTCTTACTGACAAACCCAAAAACTCTTTTTTGACTTAGCCCAAGTTAGCTGTTCATCCTTTTCATTGCTACAAGTGCAGAGAGCAAAGAGCCTTTCAACCTATGACTAAGATGTTTCTGTTAAGTTACTGAAAGGGTAAAATTTTATCTTGACTCTTTATGAGTACAAAGCAATGCTAAGAATCAATATTATCTAGGACAAAAGACATTGAATTGTTTAAATAAACAATATGTACTGACTGGGGACTGTGCTGGCTTTTATGTTTCTCAGAAGTCTCAAGTTTTCTGGTTAGAAGATATCACTGAAAGGTGACAATTGAGGTCCTCCATCTGGGTCCACCAACCACTATGATAAAAAAAATAAAAAATAAAAAATAAAAAAAACCTTTGCAGGATTTTTTTTTTTTACTAATGAAAAAGAAAATTTTACTACTAACAGTAGCAAAGATAGTCAAACTGAAGGGAGATATGTGTGTTAATTAGAAAACTGTGAAAAATGTAATAAAGTCATAGAAAAATCAGAAATTTCATCTACATACCTTACTATAAACAAATCTAAAAGGCAACAAGATGGGTGTTTTGCAAGCTATCACAGAGAAGTATCCACTGATAATACCCATTATTTCACTTTATGCTTAGATTATACAAGTAGAAAAGTTAAACTTAGTAATAATTTAATGTATGAAAAAATCCAGATTTCTGAATATGAAGGTCCATATATCACCTTAATATAAGTAAACATAAAGTAAAGCCTTTATACTTAAATTTTGAATTTACTTTCTGCTTATGTAAAAAATTGCATATTTATTTTCCATTTTAAAACTTCAGAATCAAGTTTATATAATTTTGCTAAATTTCTGTGTTTTATCAGAAGCAGTTTATGGTACTAAAACCAACCAGACAAAGAATACATTCAACAGAATTTTATGACCAAAGAAGTTTAGCTAACTCCTGGGAATCAATTTTTTCCTTAACCATTAACCCAAATCATAGTTTATATGGCTCCTTAAGAGAAACTCATAAGTCCAAGCTTTGTACCTTTCCTTGGTCTTATTTTCTATCCTCTGCAGCTCTTTCTTTATCAAGGGTGGGGGCAGCACTTTAAAGAGAACAGCTTAAGAGAAAATCATCTATAATAATCCACAGGTTAAAATGCCCACTAAAAAGGGATATTTCTATGAGATAATCACACTGCATTAAAAGCAATGGGGATCCCCACACACCTGTTCATACTATGCCAGATACCAGAGAAAAATGTCAGCAGCAAACATGTAAAGGCACAGCAACTAGCAAGAGAAGTTCTGGAGCTGAAGCCCTCTGGGCCTTGCCTATCAAATTTTCACCAATCATTGCCTTGCATTCTGGTGGGCCAATTTCCTGAAGTCAATTGCAACCTGCTGCTCCTATGACACAGACACTGGCTTGCTGGTTTCGGCTATATCCTCAATACTGGGCCCTTAATGTGACTCCTCTTGGATATCCTGTTGTTGCCTTGTGTCATAGAGCACTAAAGGAATTTTTTAAAATAAATTTATATATTTATTTATTTATTTTATGTCCTGGCTGCAGTTTCCCCTCCCTCTTTTCCTCCCACCTCCAACCCACTCCTCCTCTGTTTTTGTTTAGGAAAGGGCAAGTCTCTTATGGTTATCAACAAAACATGGCATACCAAGTTGCAGTAAGACTAAGTACTTCCCCATGTATTAAGGCTGGGCAAGGTGACACAGTATGAGGTCCCTTATATAGCATGCCAAAAGCCAGTAATAGAGTTGTAGACAGCTCCTGTTCCCACTGTTAGGAGTCCCACAATAGGAATCTGTGATCAAATGAAAAGTATTTATAATATCTTGGTGAAATACCAAGGTAAATATGGGTTTAGGATTTTAAACTATAATAAAAACCCTTTATTATCTACAGTATTCTGTGGTTGATTTTTAATAAGAATAATTATAACTTGTGAGCTACATTCTTTGAACCAGGCTTTGGTATTAGAAAACAAATTAAAAACTTTACATTGAGCCTGTGACTTTACAATGCCAAAACATAAAATGATAGTACTGGAAAAACAATCATTCTACTTGGTCTTTAATACACACACAATTCCATTCAACCATTTGTAAAGATATGATTTGGGTAGTGATTTGTTGGGTTCTTCTACTAAGCTTCCTTTATACTATTTGGTTAGCTTTTGGTTGGATTTAATGTTGAAGTCTTACAGGAGGGATATGGTAGGTAAAGGATAAGAGGCAGTATGGAATATCTTCCAGAGATAATTATTTTCACTTTTGCTAGATCATAAGTTACACATGCAAGGACTTTTGATCTTCTTTGTAACTGTATAGATCAACTGTATTGAGAAGAACAGACTGTCTAGTTCATGTAAAACAAAAGTATAGTGGTATGCAGAGTCTAGTCAATCCTGCCTGCTTATTTCATTTAGAACTCATGGTATTTTTGTTAGTTGACAAAGTATACAAACTAATAGCAAGTCCCTATTCCTCACAGTGAGGAAGTGTTTCTATTGCTACTGTAGTACTCTAGCATGTATTTTATCACAAACAGAAATTTCCGTGCTTGCTCCTTGCTGTGCAGCCTAAGGTGATAGTAAGGCATAATTTGTAGTAGGAGATTATTATTATCACAGCAAAGAGCAATTTTCCTAACACTTTACAAAGTTACAGGTTCAAAAGCAAATTAATTTCTTCTATCTATAGAATTTAGCCAATTGAAAGATGTTATTTTTGACATTTCAGAAAGGTAATTTGACCATATGCATTGCTAAAATGTGGCAAATATAGTTTGAAGCACTATCCAATGCAATGTGTCGAAACAGGTGTAAAGTTATTTCATCAAATTAAGCATTTAAATATGAACAGTTCAAACAGTAATATATATTGATCATCATCTATTGGTGAAATTATTAAGGCCACTCCATGTAGTTAAAAGGGAGGTTTATTTTCTGGGGTAACTTACAAATGAAGGGATAAGTTGTAGGGTCTGGCAAAGATATGGCGCAGTCCTATGGTGTTCTCTGGAGAACTCTGCTCTGTCTACCTCCAGCGTCCAGGGTCCCAGAACCAAGAGAGACCTCTCCTCTCGATCCTGGGTCTTCAGCTTCCTCCCTCAGCCCCGCCTTGTGGGCGTGACCATTACTGAAGCCTCAATGGGGGTTGGAACTTCCAGGACAAGGCTGGGAATGCTACCCACTACAATCATCAAAATCACCACCATTACTTATTGAAGTCTCTAGACGCTTCTTTAACACTAGTATCAAATTGATATATACCATGTAAGAATATATAGAAACTCTAAGGGGTTGAGGATTTAGCTCAGTGGTAGAGCTCTTGCCTAGCAAGCACAAGGCTCTGGGTTCGATCCTGCTAGTGCTCTCATCTCAAAGGGGAAGTCTTTCACATAGGTTTACACCTTTGTAACACTGACCCTGCAGTGAGTAGCAACTTGAAGATTCCTTCAATGACTTCAAGATATCCTTGCTGTTGTGCAATAGCAAAGTATATGACTCTATAATCATACATATAATTGACCACCTAGGAGGCTGTTTTCTTCCCCAGGGTTTTTTTTTTAATTTTTAATTTTAATTTTATTTTCTTTTTTTTTATAATTTAATTTGATTTTACATATCAGCCATGGGTTCCCCTGTCCTCCCCCCTCCTGTTCCCACCCCTGCCTTCCTCCCAGCCCACCCCCCATTCCCATCTCCTCCAGAGCAAAGACTCCCCTGGGGATTCAGCTCAACCTCAGCCCAGAGTTTATTTCAATGGGCTAAGCCACCCAGATGCTGAGGATCTTCTGAAGACATGATACAAGAATGCTTGTCTACTACTTCTTCCAATGACAAAACTTGGCAATGTTTATGGGGTTCTAATTTTGCAGACATATAAGATGTTTAGTGAAAACCAGTTAGTTTTGAGTGTAATGAAAATGTCTTAAAAGTTAAAGTAATGGTTTCCACATTTGACTACACACAGTGCTATAGAATTTCATTCTTTTCACTGGAAAATGTAATATCATACAGATTTAATCTATTAAAGTTGCACAGTCAATTAAAGGAAAATAAGTTAGATTTTTTTAACTTTTTATATTTTTTTTTACTTTTGAATTTATAATATAGTTACATTTTTTTCCTTCTGTTTTCTCCAAACAAATCATCCTTGCTCTCTTTTAAATTCATGGCCTCTCTGGTGATCAGATGACTAAACACCCTAGCAGTTGTCTTGGAACTCTTATCCAATAACTGATGGAAGTGAATGCAGAGATCCTTGGCCAGGCCCCAGGTGGAGCTCCAGGTGTCCAACTGTCGAGAAGGAGGAGGGACTGCAAGAGCGTGAATTGTTGAATCCAAGATTGCAAAAAGCACAGGGACAAATAGCCAAACGAATGGAAGCACATGAATTATGAACCAAAGGCTGTGGAGCCCCCAGCTGGATCAGGCCCTCTGGATAAGTGAGATGATTGAATAGCTTGAACTGTTTGGGAGGCATCCAGGCTATGGGACCAGGACCTGTCCTTAGTGCATGAGCTGGCTGTTTAGAACCTGGGGCTTACACAGGGAAACTTTGCTCAGCCTGGAAGGAGGTGACAGGACCTGACTGTACTGAATCCACCAGGTTGAGCTGAATCCCCAGGGGAGTCTTTGTCCTGGAGGACATGGGAATGGAGGGGAGGGGCTAGGAGGAAGGTGGGGGTGGTGGCGGGAGGGGGGAGGACAGGGGAACCCATGGCTGATGTATAAAATTAAAACACATAATAATAAAAAAAATTAAATGAAAAAAACTAAGATGTAACAAAAAAATTCATGGCCTCTTTTTTTCATTGATTGTTGTTCCATATATATATATATTTGTTTGTTTCTAAATATGTAAATATAGATTTCTAAATATCATTTTCTCAGTCTGTATAATGTTATTAGTATGCATGTTTTCAGAGATGATCTTTTTTTGATATTCTGGGTATGCATGCTTTGGATGTATATATGTATCTTTACTACAGATATGCCTGGTGTCATTGGGAGCTAGAAGATAACCTGGAAGTGGAGGTAAAGATGAGAGTGAGGACTCATGTGGGTGCTAGGAACCAAACCCAGATCCTCCACAGGAGTAGTAAGTGCTAACTGCAGCACTATCTCTCCTAACCCATAAGGTAGATTTTATTAAAATTAAAGACATCTAGTCTCTAAAGAGATAGGCTATAGAAAGGGAAACAAGTACTGTTCATACAATTTATCAAGTAAAGGATATGTATTGAATTTATACAAAGGAAAATTAAAACTCAGCAGTAAGAAGGCAAAAAAATCAATTAAAAATGGGTATGCACTTTGAAAATACTAAATGTTTACTAAAACTATCATTCATTTTAAAGGGAATATATGATCAAAAAGCCATATTTGGAGATAGTTTTATATTTTCTTATAATATGAAAAATAGCCCTGCCCTATAATCTAATTATCCTAGCCCTAGATTTGGAAACAATTGTGTAAACATTAAATACATTGTTAATTTTGTACAGAATCAAAGGCAACCAAAATGACCCTCAATATTAAATATATAAATAAAAACTGTTCTATCTTAATATTATTATTACGTAATACTACAAAGAAATGAACTATTAAGTCAAGCAAACACGTGGATAGACCTAAATAGACATAACTCAGGAAAGAAAAGCTTACAATACTGTACAAGTTCAATTATATAGCATTCTAGGGAAAGCCAAACAATTAGGAGATTAAGATCAGTGGTTGCTAGAGGTTTGAGTTCATGGGATAGCAGGGATAACAGGTGAACTGCCTGATATTTTTATGATAGCTGACATGTTGAGCAGAATTTGATATGCCTATATATCTCTCTCTCTCTCTCTCTCTCTATATATATATATATAGATAGATAGATAGATAGATAGATAGATATAGATATAGATATAGACATAGAGATAGAGATGTAGATATAGATATAGATATAGATATAGATATAGATATAGATGTAGTTAGAGTTTTCCTGCCTGGCCCAATCAGGACAAATCTCTCTTACCCACCAGTCCCATAGTCGCTCAGACCCAACCAAGAAAGCACACAGAAACTCACATTGTTTAGAAACTGTATGGCCGTGGCAGGCTTCTTGTTATCTGCTTCTTCTATCTTAAATTAACCCATTTCTGTTAGTCTATACTTTGCCACATGGCTTGTGGCTTACCAGTGTCTTTACATGTTGCTTTTCATGGCAGCAGCTGGCAATGTCTCTCTCCAGTCTTCTACTTCCCAGAATTCTCTTCTCTCTTGTCCCGCCTACACTTCCTGCCTAGCCACTGGCCCAGCATTTTATTTGTACAGAGCGATATCCACAGCACTTCCCCTTTTCTTTTTTTTTTAAGGAAGGTTTTAACTTTTACATAGTAAAATTACATATAACAAAACAATTATCAAGCAAGAATTATAGTTACATTATTAAAGAAGATATCCTATCTTATATTGGTGAGTCTAAGGTTTTATATCTTGTATCATAACTGAGCAAAATTATAACTATCCATTCTTCAACCACATCAAAGACCTCAGAAGGATATAATATTACCTGAGGACGGGGAGAAGGATGCAAGCAACTTTTGGGAGTCTTGCAGGGTAGACAAAGACAGCTGGCAGCCTGAATAGTTACCTAATGTTCCTTTGTAAAGTTGGGGCATTTGTCTTCAGCCCATGGGGCTAGAGTCTCTTGGTTACTTTTTTTAGTGTCCTGTAGAATGTCTGGCAATTTCCTCTGCAAAGCAGGAACCTGAAGGACCATTTTGTCAAGCAAAGTTCAGTGGTCACCTTTCTATGGGACCTGCATGTCCAGTCGATCAAGCAGTCCAGGCAAGAACAGTTTCTTGCCCAAATGGCTATTTTTGCCAAGGTGAAGATAAGATATGAAGTGTCTTCAATGTCCATCCTCGTCTCTGAAGTAAATCATTGTTGCCAGGAGCAGACATGTCTCACTGTCCAGAAAGTCTAAATTTTAAAAATATTTTAAATGCCATATTCTGAAGGTCTTTGAAGTATTTGAAGATTACCTATCTATCTGAAATATCTCTATGTATACCTAGAAGACTTAACTAACATGGCTATGAGTATGATTATCATAGATGACCAGTTATTAATCTATTTTTAATTATCCATTACAATTTTAAATGAGCTATATAGACATAATACCTTAAATAAGAGTAGAAATATACACACAATATAACAAAATTAACTAAGTTTGTATCAATAGACTAAAATCTAAACCAATGTAAAACATTTTAAACAAGTTGTTGCTCTTAGAAGTAAGTTCCTTCCTTAATCTACCATTTCATCCTATTATATCTATATCATATCCCCTTTTCTTCTTTAGAAAGAGATCGCATTTATAATCAACCTGCTTTAAAGAAAAATATTGGTTTTTCTCTGTCCCACACCAGAGGGCTCTTCTGATTTGGGACACAAGAATCTAACCTTTTTTTTAGCAATATGTCTGGGTTTAGAGAAGGTGTGAGCCAATTCCATCTCCAAAGCCAGCTGGGAATTTGGGCATAGTTTTTCTTACTACTTCCTGCTGGAGAGGGGCGCTATAACTTATGGGGACATAAAGAAAATTTTAGGGTTATGGAGTAGTCCATGAGGGTAAACCTCTGAGCCAGTTGCCTTGAAACCATTCTGGATGTTGGATCATCTGGGCCATTGTGTCATCAGAGATCTTTCAGGTGGTCTTGGCTGATCAAACCTGATGTATCTTAATCTGGAACAAATCCATAGCCTCTGGCTTTCTGTGGAAACAAAAGCAGAGACTCTTTTCCAAAGCAACATATCCTTATATCCAAATTTTGAAGTCAAGGTACCTTTAAAATTTACATATTTGTTTATCTCAACAGCTTTTAAGATCAAATCTTTTTCTGCAGTTAAAAATCCCAAAGACAACACAAACCAGATTCTCTGTGTAATATCCATCTTTGTAAGACTGAAACGCCACTGTGGCTGCTGGCTCAGCCCACCTCAGCTTCCCAACATTGCAGTGGTACAGTTTACTGCCAGCTCTGGGTCTGGAGCCATGTGTACCATCAACTATCAGAAGCAGTTCTATCAAAGTAGCGCATAGCCCAGAAACCTTTTTTTTTTTTTTTTTAACTCACAAAGGCTAAATCCACCATGCAGCAGAGCAAAGTGCTGCTTGCAGACTCCTCATTCCTGCTACACTGCAGGTCAGACGCACAAGCTAGAAACCCGCCACAGTAGCTCAAACCTGCAGGCGGCCACTAACTTGAAAGAGACAATTAGGAAGCTGTTTTTAGCTCCGTCTTAGAATCTTTTTTCTCAGGTTTTAGGTGGATACTCTTGCCCCACGTTGGGCGCCATTTGTAGTTAGAGTTTTCCTGCCTGGCCCAAGAAAGCACACAGAAACTCACATTGTTTAGAAACTGTATGGCCGTGGCAGGCTTCTTGTTATCTGCTTCTTCTATCTTAAATTAACCCATTTCTGTTAGTCTATACTTTGCCACATGGCTTGTGGCTTACCAGTGTCTTTACATGTTGCTTTTCATGGCAGCAGCTGGCAATGTCTCTCTCCAGTCTTCTACTTCCCAGAATTCTCTTCTCTCTTGTCCCGCCTACACTTCCTGCCTAGCCACTGGCCCAGCATTTTATTTGTACAGAGCGATATCCACAGCACTTCCCCTTTTCTTTTTTTTTTAAGGAAGGTTTTAACTTTTACATAGTAAAATTACATATAACAAAACAATTATCAAGCAAGAATTATAGTTACATTATTAAAGAAGATATCCTATCTTATATTGGTGAGTCTAAGGTTTTATATCTTGTATCATAACTGAGCAAAATTATAACTATCCATTCTTCAACCACATCAAAGACCTCAGAAGGATATAATATTACCTGAGGACGGGGAGAAGGATGCAAGCAACTTTTGGGAGTCTTGCAGGGTAGACAAAGACAGCTGGCAGCCTGAATAGTTACCTAATGTTCCTTTGTAAAGTTGGGGCATTTGTCTTCAGCCCATGGGGCTAGAGTCTCTTGGTTACTTTTTTTAGTGTCCTGTAGAATGTCTGGCAATTTCCTCTGCAAAGCAGGAACCTGAAGGACCATTTTGTCAAGCAAAGTTCAGTGGTCACCTTTCTATGGGACCTGCATGTCCAGTCGATCAAGCAGTCCAGGCAAGAACAGTTTCTTGCCCAAATGGCTATTTTTGCCAAGGTGAAGATAAGATATGAAGTGTCTTCAATGTCCATCCTCGTCTCTGAAGTAAATCATTGTTGCCAGGAGCAGACATGTCTCACTGTCCAGAAAGTCTAAATTTTAAAAATATTTTAAATGCCATATTCTGAAGGTCTTTGAAGTATTTGAAGATTACCTATCTATCTGAAATATCTCTATGTATACCTAGAAGACTTAACTAACATGGCTATGAGTATGATTATCATAGATGACCAGTTATTAATCTATTTTTAATTATCCATTACAATTTTAAATGAGCTATATAGACATAATACCTTAAATAAGAGTAGAAATATACACACAATATAACAAAATTAACTAAGTTTGTATCAATAGACTAAAATCTAAACCAATGTAAAACATTTTAAACAAGTTGTTGCTCTTAGAAGTAAGTTCCTTCCTTAATCTACCATTTCATCCTATTATATCTATATCATATCCCCTTTTCTTCTTTAGAAAGAGATCGCATTTATAATCAACCTGCTTTAAAGAAAAATATTGGTTTTTCTCTGTCCCACACCAGAGGGCTCTTCTGATTTGGGACACAAGAATCTAACCTTTTTTTTAGCAATATGTCTGGGTTTAGAGAAGGTGTGAGCCAATTCCATCTCCAAAGCCAGCTGGGAATTTGGGCATAGTTTTTCTTACTACTTCCTGCTGGAGAGGGGCGCTATAACTTATGGGGACATAAAGAAAATTTTAGGGTTATGGAGTAGTCCATGAGGGTAAACCTCTGAGCCAGTTGCCTTGAAACCATTCTGGATGTTGGATCATCTGGGCCATTGTGTCATCAGAGATCTTTCAGGTGGTCTTGGCTGATCAAACCTGATGTATCTTAATCTGGAACAAATCCATAGCCTCTGGCTTTCTGTGGAAACAAAAGCAGAGACTCTTTTCCAAAGCAACATATCCTTATATCCAAATTTTGAAGTCAAGGTACCTTTAAAATTTACATATTTGTTTATCTCAACAGCTTTTAAGATCAAATCTTTTTCTGCAGTTAAAAATCCCAAAGACAACACAAACCAGATTCTCTGTGTAATATCCATCTTTGTAAGACTGAAACGCCACTGTGGCTGCTGGCTCAGCCCACCTCAGCTTCCCAACATTGCAGTGGTACAGTTTACTGCCAGCTCTGGGTCTGGAGCCATGTGTACCATCAACTATCAGAAGCAGTTCTATCAAAGTAGCGCATAGCCCAGAAACCTTTTTTTTTTTTTTTTAACTCACAAAGGCTAAATCCACCATGCAGCAGAGCAAAGTGCTGCTTGCAGACTCCTCATTCCTGCTACACTGCAGGTCAGACGCACAAGCTAGAAACCCGCCACAGTAGCTCAAACCTGCAGGCGGCCACTAACTTGAAAGAGACAATTAGGAAGCTGTTTTTAGCTCCGTCTTAGAATCTTTTTTCTCAGGTTTTAGGTGGATACTCTTGCCCCACGTTGGGCGCCATTTGTAGTTAGAGTTTTCCTGCCTGGCCCAAGAAAGCACACAGAAACTCACATTGTTTAGAAACTGTATGGCCGTGGCAGGCTTCTTGTTATCTGCTTCTTCTATCTTAAATTAACCCATTTCTGTTATTCTATACTTTGCCACATGGCTTGTGGCTTACCAGTGTTGCTTTTCATGGCGGTGGCTGGCAGTGTCTCTCTCCAGTCTTCTACTTCCCAGAATTCTCTTCTCTCTTGTCCCGCCTACACTTCCTGCTTAGCCACTGGCCAAACAGCATTTTATTTGTACAGAGGGATATCCACAGCATATATATATATATATATATATATATATATATATATATATATATATATATCAAAATATATGAAAGATCATAGAACAAAAAGTAACATTAGTACATAAAAATAATAAATGTATTTAATAATTTGAAACAATCTAAGGGTAGAATATAGACTTCAGGAAAAACATCCGTGTATTATAATTGTATGAAAGTATTTTGTTAAAGTGGTTGTTTGAATCAATTTCAGTGAAGTCATTGTAAAAGAAGCTGATTCTCAAAATAACTTTGAAATGCTATAAAAAATAAACCAAGAAACTTCACTGCACTCTCATTGGTATAGTTATTTTTCTATAGGGATGAAGTTAACAATTCTAATACTGCTATACAACACATAGATCTTGAATAATTTACTCAACTGATGACAGATGGTATGAACTAAGTTTCTCACTTTTGGAATAGGAATTTACATATCAATCAGGGTAAGAAGTAAGAATGCTCCCTGTGATTATAGGCTAGTCCTGAAGACATCAGTATGTTCATGTTTGGCTTAGAATGCTTACAGATGGTTAGAAATATAAACATTTATGAAACTATGTTAGTATGCAGATTAATAAACATTTTTTGCTCTGACATCTGAGGAATCTGGAAGACCCAACTTAAGTATGACCATGTACAACTAATATTCAGTTTTCATTTTCAAATGCCATTTTAAAATAAATGAAGCTAAATGACTATTTTTGGGACTGATACAAGATAATTCACACTCTAGGTTTCAATTTAAAAGTCTGGAATTGAATGTTCATACTCTCAACATGAGCTCATCCATGTAAGAATTAACAATAGAACTAAGCTATAGAGCTTAAATATATCTAAGAATTATGCACATACTATGAAGCTAGCAAAACAATACAAAATGCAAATAAACATTTGCAAATAAAGGGCATTAGATATAATTATACTATAATTACTTGTTGAATTTTACTTTGTATTTTACAAATTTGATGAATTCGTTTGTTATTACTTCTTATATACCTTTTTAGAGTCTTTGGAGCTTTCTGTCTATATGATCATGTAAACAGTAATAATGTATGTTTTTCTCTAAGCTGGTTAAACTTCTTAGGGCTTCCAATGCTATTTTGAAAAAAAGTAGTACATGAAGACGTCTTGATGTTCTTCCAGATCTAAGAGAAGGATCTTTTAGCTTTTTCCTAAACAATATAAGGCTGTTAGGTCATTATATATATATATATATACAGATATAGAGAATACATATATCTTGACTTTAGATACACTATGTTATATATATATATATATGTTGTTATAGTTTGTTTCTATATAAGATGGAAAAGTCCTCGATACAATATTTTACATTAAACCAAAGAGCATATTAAAAAGAATTTTTACAAATATCAAATGAAAATCACCACAAGGGTGCAAAAATTATTGAACATATGCAAATTAATAAATTTGATACACTTTTGAGGCAGAGGTAGTTTTATAAGTTTAGTGCCATCTCAGGTTGCATGGAAACTCTGCTTCTGTAAATCAAAATGCATAAATTATATATAGGAAAATAATACATTAAAGTATCACTAAATAGAAAGAAAATTATTCAAACAATAAAGATCATAGATAAAAAGTACCTTACATTGTGTATACTCATAAGAACTACTAATTAAACTAATCAAATATTCTCCTTGGAAATTTAGAGTTACAGTACAGGCAGAATATTTCAGGTTATCACGCATGTCTTAAAGGATAAGATGAACAAATAAATAGCCAGAAAATAATTGCATAGCCTGAGAAGTTCAAGACAGGAAAAACAAAACAGAGAAATTCAATAGTATATTGTACAGTGGCATACCAGTTACCAACCATGGCCTATTTAAGACATGATATAGTAATTTCTATATCTTTTCAAGGTTTATTTCAACTTAAGGTGAGCAAAGTCAAACAAACAACAATAGAAAACCAAACACTATGTGTATGCTAACTGATTAGGGGGAATGAAATATCAGAAGTAGTACATATTCAATTTAGGCATTCACCATGTGTTGTGTAATTTTCTTCAGTAATATTCTGAAATAGTTATAGAAATAGGCATAGAATAAATGAGACATTTAGAATTGATTTATTCAGCATATATTGTTCAAAAACCAATTCAAGTTTCTGTGGTGGTATATTTTAAGATAATTTGTATCTGGTTTGTATAGGAATTATGAAAAAATAAGTAATAGGACACTGAAAGGTATTTTTATTTTTTTTTACTTTTTTAGTGTTTTATCGAGAAGGGTTTCTCTGTGTAGCTTTGTGTCTTTCCTGAAACTCACTTTGTAGACCAGACTGGCCTCAAACTCACAGAGATCTGCCTGCCTCTGCCTTCCGAGTACTGGGATTAAAGGTGTGTACCACTACCACGCAGCAAAAGGTATTTTTTAAAGAACTAGTTTCATCTAGAGTAAAAGAACAGAGGACATGAGAAGGTAGAAAAATGAGTGGGAAAATTTTTTTCAGTATTAAGTAGTAGAGAGGTGGACACTGAGTTAAGAGTGAGGGGTGACAATTAACTGATTTTCATTGTGAGAAGATGAAAAAAAGGTGTTATGTCTAAAATGGTTATAAAGAGCTCTGAAGCCTTAGTATTTATCTATTTTTTTAATCTAAAATATATTAGAATTATTTTAGAGAAAAGGAATAATAACTGTAGTTTTCTAGAAGCATCTTCAAGTTTTATGGAAGAGTGATTTAATATTCAACAAATATTGATGGCCTAACTAGATGTCTACATGTAGAAGAATGCAAATAGATCCATATTATCATCCAGCACTGTAATGATATTTTATTTGTGCTGAAATGTGATGATATTTTACTTGTGTTTTAATAAATAGAGCTTGCCTGGAGATCAGAGGAAATAGCAAGCCATTTTCAGTAAACAAAGAAGTAGGGCAACAATAGCACACATCTTTAATTTTTTTATCACTTGGCAGACAGGATCTCTGTGTGTTCAAGGCCATAGTGGAAACAGAGCCAGGAGTGTTGGCACATGCCTTAAAATGTAAAAATAGTTAACCATGGAGCCAGGATGTGGCAGAGCTGGGTAGGAAGAGAAAGTGATGTAGCTAAACACAGAGAGCGAATTACATGGCAGAACAGCAAGGCATGGGTAAACAGGAAGTTGTGGCTTTTGGAAGCTGCAAAGTTGGTGAGGTAAGGTTGGTTGGTGGCTTTTCCTATTTCCTTGATCTCACTAAGGCTTTCACCCATATATTTGGCTCTTTTTTTGTTTTGTTTTGTTTTGTTTATTCGAGACAAGGTTTCCCTGTGTAGCTTTGCGCCTTTTCTTGGAGCTTACTTGGTAGCCCAGGCTGGCCTCGATCTCACAGAGATCTGCCTGCCTCTGCCTCCCAAGTGCTGGGATTAAAGGCATGTGCCACCACTGCCTGGCTCTGTGTTTTGTTTTGTTTTTATTTAATAAGACTATTTAGAAATTTGTCTACACAGCACAAAGTTCGTGTCCAAGGGAATCAAAACAAAACAAAACAAAAACAACATAAAACTAGATACACTGAACTTGATGGAAGACACAGTTGGAAATAATCTTTAATGCACTGTCACAGGAGACAACTTCCTGAACAGAACACCAACAGTGCAGTCACTGAGATCAACAATTAATAAATGGGATGTCATGAAACTGAAATGCTTCTGTAAGGCAAAGGACATCATCATAAGACAAAACAGCAGTCTACAGAATGGGAAAAGATCTTCACCAATCCCACATCTGCCAGAGGGATGATCTCCAAAATATATAAAGAACACAAGAAACTAGACATCAAAAAACAAATAATCCAATCTAAAAAATGTTGTAGAAATCTAAACAGAATTTTCAATAGAGGAATCTCAAATGGCAGAGAAACATATAGAGAAATATGCAACATCCTTAGTCATCAGGAAAATGCAAATAAAAAGTACTTTGAGATTCCATCTTATTCCTGGCAGAATGGCTGAGATCAATAACACAAGTGACATCTCATGCTGATGATGATACGGAGCAAGGAAAATAATCCTCCATTGCTGATGGGAATGCAAACTTACACAACCACTATGGAAATCAATATGACAGTTCCTCAGAAAACAATCTACCTCAAGACCTAGCCGTAGCACTTGTTGGGAGATACCCTTACATCACAAGGACACTTGCTCAGCTATGTACACAATGGATGTATTTCATAATAGCCAGAAACTGGAAACAACCTAGATGTCTCTCAATCAAAGAAAATGTGGTATATTTACACAATGGAGTACTACTCAGCTATTTGAAAAATGACATCATAAAATTTATAGGCAAATGAATGGAACTAAAAAAAATGTCATCCTGAGTGAGATAACCCAGACATACTTATAAGTGGATATTAGCTATAGGTGGGGGGATAAAGGGAGAGAATATGGAGAGCTATGACTACAATTTGGGGGACAATGTAGAAACATAGTAAAGTAGAAACTTCCAGGATTCTATACTCTTCTAAGATTTTTAGAAAAAGAATTGTTGACTCTAACAGCTGTATATGTTTAGTTGATTTATTATGATATATCAATACATGTGTACAAGAAGTACTGATCAATTAGAGGTAATTCATGCTTCTATTGCATCATTACTCTTATATGGAGGCTTCAAGTTTCTCTTTTGTCCATTTATCAAACATAGCATGGATTAAACTTTTTCATGAAATGAGCATTTTTTTCCTCAAATACATTTCAATTTGCTAAGACTCAAGGTCACTGACTGTGTCATTCATGCAGTGATCTTGTGTAAAGCAACAAATTAAATTGGATACAGTTATTATCGAATTCTCCCACAAGTATATTTGCATGGAAGAACCCTATCCACTTCCATTAAAACTGATTGAGACCACATGACTTCAACATAAGCTGGAATAATGTATTATTAATTTCTCTTAATTGTCTTCACTATGTGACATATTATTCAGCACATGCAACATGAGACATCTTATAAATTACTTATAAAATGAAAAATTCCTTTAAAAGAAAACAAGACAAGTATTTTTTCCAAAAACTATACTACACATTGCTGCACCATCAAATTTAGTTTCTGTTAGTGTTATATTCTATACAATAATACAAAACTTCATGTTGGAATTTCTGTTTTACTCTATTCTTTCACCTCTAAATCTCACAGTTATTACAAGTAGAGAACATTCTGTGAGAGTCCTAATTAACATTCTAGCTTAAAATTACTTTGGTTCTTGTAATTTTCTCCAGCAAAGCCACAAGCAAATATTTCAGAAAATGATTTTTCTTTTCTAGTGCAAAAATTCATTAAATATATTTCACAAAAAGTATTTTTAATATTTGATTGTTAAAGCATTTCTGTTTTGGATGAAATTAATTATTGGTTCAATTACTCTTAGAGTTTTATCATCTACAGAGCCAGATTTATAGATTAAAAAAATGACTGTGATTTGATTGGCGAGAATTTTTGAGTGCATGAAGGATGTCATGTATATGTACCTTTTATCAAAATATATAAATATGATGAATGTTCAGAAGTCTTAACAATTTTATTATACAATGAATTCAATATTGTAATAAGATACATTTTATTCCCACCAAATATGAAAATTCAAACTATTATGATGATCTTTGTATTGATCACTATTAGTCCCATGTGCATTATCAAAAATAATTAAGTGATATTTAGTCTATATATAATGTTCCTCATATCTCCTGGAAATTCTCCAGACATAATGTTTTTAGCAGATATGTAGTGAATCATAAAAGACCTTTGGTTATTAAATTATCATTTCAAAAACATTTCAATGCCTACTACCTACCAGGCAGTATACGTAATGCAGAATAGAATTTAACAAGTAGGTGTGCAGAGACATTTGCATCAGGAGGTAGAGCTGTTGAATCTGTTTAAGTGTTGTAGCTATTTCAAGAGATTTTCATGACAAACAAACAAGAAATAATTGGTACAGTGGCAACTTACTAATAAATTTGCATGTAAGTTAACTTAAAGTTCACTGGCTTTGTAGATGTTTCCAATCTCTTGTTAAGTTACATTGCTTTGGCTGCTGCAGGTCTATAACCCTTCATAAAATTCTCAGTGTCATCCAAAGTATCTGAAGAGCTATGGCTGCCAAATTCAAGAGAGATTCTAAACAGAAGCAATGACTTTTCTATGTGATACTCGGAAAAGGTCACAGACCTATATAGTTTTTCCTGTCCATTAACTCAATATTCACATTTTTTCCTAAAATATAAGAAGGTAAGAAAGAGAACAGCTACAAGTAGTCTATGAATGTGCCTAATTCCAATTAAACATGAGTTAAGCTTTCAGGTTCCTGTAGGATTCTTTTTCATATCTCATTGATTTTATAGCTCATAACACAGATGACTGTCCTAAAGGACACTGGCATTGTTGTTATTACTACAGTTGTGATAATAGTTTATTTGTTACTAAAGTGTTTCTATTGAGAATATAGTTGATAAAGTGGTATTAATCATAAAATTATTTTTCTTGGCATTCCAATTTCTATTCCTATTCTACATTTCATTTATATACACTGAGATCTTTGATAGAAATGGTGGCATTTCATTAGGACTGCTAGAATAAGAATTGAATAGAGAAGTAGAAAAATCTGGAACTAGCAAGAGAAACAAAAATATGTTTTAAAATATATAAATATTCAAAGTCTTTCTTACCTGTCACAGATAGTGAGTTAAATATCCCTCCATATTACACTAGTCAATTCTATTAATTCATTCAATAACATAAACAATAGCAAAAAGAAAACAAAGCTGAAATAGTTAATGGTTAATAAATCTAATGAAAGAGATTGCCAATAAGAGAAACACTTTACTTTTAATAGAGGTGTTGTTTCACCTCAAAGTGTGTTTATGAAGTTATGTGGTCCTATATATCCACAGGAATACACACACACACACACACACACACACACACACACACACACACACATACACACAAACCTATTTCTTGTATCCACAAGTTGAAATGTACTTGAAATGGTGACAATTCAGAAGTTTCCATAACTATTATACAGTTATATATAGCAATAATTTTCTCATTTAATTACATGTAAACCATCATAAATAATTATAAATATTTTTAAATGTTTTGACAAACAATACAGGATTTATTAATCTCTTCTAGGTCATAAACATGAAAAGGCCCTGTCATGAGAAGAGTTAAAAATGCATAAAGTAATTTTTTTCTGAAAATGTGCAATGAATTCATCATGTCAAAAGCATACATCTGGGAGACTCATCCTTAAGGACATGTGAACTGCTACCATAAGCAACTTACCTTATGTGTCCAGACTCTTTATTTAGATTACACTAAGCAGCTTCAAAAAGCTTAGAAACTTTACTTTCTAAAGCTAGAGGACTTCAAAATCTTCAAAGTAGGTAATTGTATTCTCCCATTTCCAGGTTGTAAAGTGCCCTACATGTAGATCATGGACCTTCATCAGAAGCCCATGTTGATCACTGAAGAAAATGGGTTATGTTTTTAATTCCTCCAGAAAACTTCCTCTGTAAAGCAATATATAGTATATATTTTAAGTTTTGTGGACTGTAGGATATTTAGTCAGTCTTCTGCTGTTAGTGCTGAAACAAACAGAAACAATAGACAAATGAGAGTGTGGGGTCCATTCTCATGAAATTTTATTGAAATACACAGTCAAATACGCAGCTCTGATTTGGCACAATACAGCTATAGATTAGAGGCTTTTAATCTATGCTATACAAAGTTAATGTTCTTGATAGTGTATAATATCTGTTGTTCTCCTAATTTATTTCTGTGTGGTTTACAATCTCGATGCCTCTGTGGCTGGCTCTCTTTCAATCACCAACTCTCTATGCTTCCTTGAGAAGGCTGACTTTCAGTCAAGACGGTAGGCATCTCTCACCACCAGCAGGGTACCTTGTAATTAGAAGCCCCTTGTTTTTAGACAATTTAGAATGTTTGGCTTTCTTATTGTCAGTGATGCAGAATACAAAAGAATTAAGCAAGCTGAGCCCAGTGATGCAGGTTTCCAATCACATCTCTTCTGGAGGCTGAGTCAGGGAACTGTTCAAGATGTGCCTGGGCTACAGCACAATTTCAAATCTAGGCTGTGACAATTAAATGAAAACTTGTCTTAAAATAAAAGCCTCGAAAACAAAAGGCATAATAAAATAACGAAATATAGCTCACTGGTATGATAGGTGCTGGCCCAACACATACTAGGTTCTCTTCAATTACAATAATAATAATGATAATAATAATAATAATAATAATAATAATAATAAACAGACATAATATAAGGGCAGGATTAGGAGTAAGGCTGTATTGTCTTACTTGTATTAGGCTAAAGGACTTACTGCTTTCTGCAGGGCCAAAATGATAGTCAATTTATACTTACTTATAGACAGGTTAACTTATTGTGTTATATTCTGACTACTGTCATGCTTATTAAAAAAAACTGTTACCTCAATCTTACTTTATGGCTCCAACTATATAAAAGAAAATCTGGACAAATGTCTACTTATGCATGAATTATGATATGTTCTTTCTCTCACAACTTAAATAGAATTTTGCAACTAGACTCAAGATCACCTTTTCTCGGAACAATATTACAGTGAAATACCAACTGGGAGAGGGAAAATTTGACAGGGAAGGAAAATCCTGAGCAGAAAGTATCACCTAAGATGGACTGATAAAATCATGGGATGCTTCAGGCAGTGAATGAGAGTTGTGAATGCCTGAAGCAAGAAAGTACGTCAACACATATTTCTTCATTACTAAATTGCCTGCGGTAGGCTATGTAGAGATATTTTGGATATGAGAAATAAGTAAAGAGACAGGATGTACAAATTGAATATGAAAATGGATTATAAAGATTATTTAGTATCTAGCCTCATTCAAGAAGTGTACCAGTTGAATGTTAAATTGCAAATTCTTCTATAAAAGTCCTACTACATATCAAGCCCTGTTTAAGGCAAAAAAGAAAAACAATATGTTATCTATTTTTAGATATACTCTTACTGTTTACTTATTGTTACTCTCAATGAAATATTAAAGTACAGTGTGATAAATGCTGATATATATATATATATATATATATATATATATATATATATATATATATATATATTTCATACAGTGTGTCACATGTCCACTTGTGAGGGGTAGCTAATGCTCATTTATGGTCAAGTAATGTTTTATGAAATATGTTACAAATAACAAATCTGCATAAAATAACAGTTTTCTCACTGAAGGAATAGAAAGTTGATTGAATCCTAAGTAGGAAAACAGAATAGAATAGAAAGAAATTCAGTTTAGCTCAAAGAAAGAACAGTGAGGTGAGACATGAGCCAAGCAACACACAAGTATCAGCAGTTGTGGGGGAGTATTGCCTGATTTGCAAGCAAAACTGAGAATTGGTCCCCTCCCAGAAACCTCAAGAAATCCTGTCTACAAGTGGAAGCAATAAGTTGGTCTAATTTAGGCACAAATGTCAACGTGATTTAATTTTCGCCCTTATGCTCCCAAGGCCTGAGGACATTCAGTTTACATAAGATTGATTCCCAGCTAGGGCAACAGAGCATTGTGGGTCACAAAAAGTACCTCACTGCCCTTTACATTTGGAAGTTATATTACGGTTAATCAGTGATAAAAGAGGATACTAGCAGTATTTGATTACCAGACTTTTGTGTTTGGATTAGATTTTGCAAGGACTGTCTGTCTCAGGATTTTTATGTAGAATTTCCACTGATATATGACATCATTGTGTCCAAGGAATTCCTTTTGCACTTCAACATTAATAGTTTATAGTAGCTGTCTATTATACTGTCACAAGCAAATGTGCAATAAACAATTGTCATCAATAATTCCAGAAGTTCTGATTATAGAGTTTACATTTTGAATTTGTTACAAAAATAAAATGTTCTTAGCACTAAAACTTGATTGGCTATCACTCAATTGTCCATAATCATCTGTGCTTCAAAATCACTACTATGCATATATGATATTAAATAGTATTTCCTGGTCCTTTCACCTAATTCCATTTTATGTGTGTAGACACCATAATGTGAATTTTTCACTGTTACTAAAATTCCATGATTAAGTTGCTTTGAGAAATATCCAGTTGTGTTTTTTCTCCTTCTGTTTGATTTGTCTATTCTGATGTGTTAGATTTTCTTTAATCTTATTTTATTTTATTATTATGGCTTAGAAGCCTGTTCTTGTTAAATGAGAGACAGAAAAAGGGTGTATCTGATGGGAAGAGATGTAGGGAGGAACATCGAGTTGCAGAGTTAAAAGGAAACTGACATTAGGATATAGTATGTGAGAAAAAAATCTATTTTGAATAAACTAAAAAAGAAACAAATCACAATTTGTGTCATTATTGTATTGCTTTATTGCTTCTTATAGAAAGACTTACAGGTTTCAACTTCTGAATATGAATTCTAGATCTACAATAGACCTTGATGCTCAGTAACACAGTGATTGCCTAGTATATATGAGGCCCTGGAGTCCATGCCCTGTATGATATGGGACAAAAAGAGGCACGTGTTCTACGTCATTTGTTCTATACATGATATTGAAATGTCTGTTAATAGCAAGAATTATATTGTTTATTCATTGTTTCATCTGCATGTCTAACCTGTTATGCAGCACCTTTTAGGAATGTTAAACATTATTAAAATGAGTAAGAGGCATTTCAGGGACTCTTGAGCCATAGAAAACCTTTTATAAAACACTTATCAAATGCATCAATGAAATTGTTCTGTCAAATGCCAGCCAGCTAATTCTATCATGTTGTAATTTATATCCTATCTGCAAATGTACTAGCATTTTGGTTAAATGTATATTGATAGCTACTACTTTGATGCCAGAAAATATTAAAATGTTAGTTATTGACTACAGAAAACTCAAGAGTTAGTGAAAAGAATCCTCTTCTTCTAAGCACCAAGTCCAAATTATTTACTTTGTGTTTAAGTCAATATTCATTGTTTTGTGGACATAAGTTTTAGTTCAAAAATACTATATAAGGATTCAAGAAAATTTATTTGACAAAATTTCCTTGGAATTATAGAAAATAAATGTATTGTATTGTTTCTTTCACATTTGAGTTACTTCAAAAATGATAAACAATTAACCATGATCTCTTGGGAATGAAGATACTTGATAAATAAATTAGATATGCATCTAGTATGACAGATGCTGGGTTCAGAAACCCTTTGTCACTTTTTATTGGGGGCACCATCTTGCTATGTACAGTATGCTAATATGTCCTCATTTGAGTAGAGGAATCACTGCCAGTTTTTGATGTGAACAGACAATAACTGCTAATCCCAAAGCCTAGTTGTTTCGATCATGAAATGAAAACCCCATAATTAAACCCCATATCCAATTTATAATCATCTATGCACAGGGCTTTCCTAAATATTCTTGCTCTGTGCATACAAGGGATTTTTGGCACATGATTTTTTTGTGATTATTCAGCTTAGAAATTCTGCTACCATGGAGGAATGAGTGTGTACTTTATTCTTTGTATACCCTAGGGAAAGTGGATAAATTGCATGATTCTTAACATTTCTTTTCCCCAACTCTGACTAATGAGCAGACTTCAGTATTGTATAAGGTTGTTCACATATTTATCTAGGGAAGTTAATGAATTCAGTTTTTTTTTATTGTTTTCCTATATGAGCATTAAAGGATTCAAATGTCTGTGTTTGCTTGCTTTCTTGTTTAAGCTACACAAGCTAAGAGCAAACAAAGTGACTTCAGTATGCACGAAGATTAGTTTGACATTTGTACTGACCTTGGGGCATTATAGATGAATAGTCTCTGAAAGATTCCCTTGCCTGGGAAGGATATATGAGCTTCATCATAAATACCAACTGTGATAGTGTTCCACCTCAAAAGAGTTAAACCATTAAGCAATACCCTAGATGATTTTAGTTAAGTGGTAATTATTGACTTGATTGATTAAAGTGCTTCTTCTTGCTGTAAGAGGTGTTAGTATAGTCTAAACTTTCCAAATGACATTGTCTTGTGGTTATTGCAAGGACTTCATATGTGTGTAGAGGTATATGCACATTTAAATCTGAAACATGTATAAAAACTACAGAGTAATTTAGGTGTAGGAAAGAGCACCAGCCTACTGACTAGAAACTGCTTTCCCTTTCACTCTGATTAATTTACTAAAGGTAAATGTACTATGATAGAAAAATATGCTTATGTACTTATGTATGATAAATTGTGAGCTACAAGTATATTTTCAATGATTCTTGATAAGCAACAGCTGAGTTCCATAAGCCACATATTATGCTAATCAGGACTCAAAAAGCGTCCTTACGAATAATGTCACAATAAAACTAGGAAACTTCAATGTCATAATTTCAACATTGAATAGACCATAAAGAGAGAAAATCCAAGAGGAAACAGTTACCTACCAGACAAAAAATTGCCCTGAATAACTCAATTCACATACACTCTTCTCAAGTACATGTATTACATTCTCTAAGATAGGTTGTACATTTAGGTCAGAAAACATGTCTTAACAAATTTGAGAGAATTGATATCATATGAAATATCTTTTCTAATCACAAGAGTATAGAGCCAGAAATCAATAACAGGAAGAAAATTGAAAAAATGTCACAAATATGTGAAAATAACATATATTTGGACAGCCAATAAATGAATTACAAAGAATAGTTTAATATAAATAAAATTAGGGGATGGGGATTTAGCTCAGTGGTAGAGTGCTCGCTTCTCGCTTAGCAAGTGCAAGACCTTGGGTTCGATCCTCAGCTCAAAAAAAAAATGGAAAGAAAATTGGAAGCATTCCAAAGGATTTGGGGTGAAGCAAGATTGGCTCTAAGAAAAGTTAGTAATGATAAATATTGCATTAAGAAGAAGACAAAACTGCTGGATGGAAGTAAGGAAAAATGCTTCATGGCATTGGAATAGGCAGAAATGTTGGACAAGACCCAAAAAACATAGGAAACAGCCAGAAAAAAAATAAATAGGAGTTCATCAAATTAAAAGCCTTCTAGACAACAAAGGAAACAAGATGGCATGAATAGACAATGAGAAAAAACATTTGCAAACAGTAAATCTGGTAAGAGATTAACATCCAAAATATATACAGAGTTCAAACAACTCTCTCTCTCTCTCTCTCTCTCTCTCTCTCTCTCTCTCTCTCTCTCTCTCTCTCTCTCTCTGTCTCTCTCTCTCTCTCTCTCTCTCTCTCACACACACACACACACACACACACACACAGAGAGAGAGAGAGAGAGAGAGAGAGAGAGAGAGAGAGAGAGAGAGAGACAGAGTTTAAAAAATCATAATAGAAAACAAAGAGAAAGACTAGCTCCTAAATGGGAATCAGTTTTCTCTGAGTACAGACAGCCCCAGGTAGGTCATTTATGCTCCAGTGGAAGGGCACACATCCAAGAATTTATGGGCCACACAAAATGGACTTGATGAGTATCCATAGAAAAGATGACATAAAGTTTGTGAGGGAGAAGAAGTGGACCTGGGAAGAGTTAGAGGAGGAGAGTGAATATGATCAAAACGTTGTATGAAATTTTTGAATAATTTATTTTTTAAAATGAGAATAAAAGAAAAAGATGACCAAGAAAACTTAAAAAAACAATATGCCAATAGATCTAAATAGATATTTCTCAAAAGAAGCCATACATAAAAATGCCAATAAACACATAAAAATAGATTATCATCAGTGAAATGTAAATCAAAATAAGATTTATCATCAGAAGTCACTCCCTTTCTATATCACCACGAACTCTCCCCCTCTCAAAAAAACTCAGTCCATGAAACAATTCACCATGAGTCCCCAGTGAAAGCCCCAAAATATCGGGGCTTTGAAGCCATAGAATTGTAAGCAAATAAATCATTTTTCTTCATAAAGCAACCAGTCTAGGTGTATGTTCTAGCAATGGAAACAATCTAATACAATACTGTTCACCTCTGTAGCTTACGTAATAATGAGGTACTCTAAATGTCCTCCCAATTCCTAATTTAGTCATATGAGGATAATAGTGGAAAAGTGGAAATCATCAAATGCTAGGTATTGCAATTGTCTCTTTCCTTGATATCAAATGACATTTCTATTTTCCCTTCATCTAGAATTACCTCCTTTTTCTCTGCCTGTTACATTGTTGTTTTCCCCTTTGATCACATAAATCCTTCTGTGATAATAAACAGAAGTTTTCACATGATATTTCTCCACATACAATTCTCTTTTAGTAAAAAGAATTATTGTGGACAAACTGGTTTTGGATAACCAATTAGTGTGTTCTTCCCTAAATGAGACTATTTCTTCCACTCCCTTTGTGTATGGTTGAGGCCTACTGGCTTTCCCTTATCCAAATTAGCATGTCTATTACTGTCCTTGCTCCTTTCACATTTTGGCAATCATAGTGGTGAGATTTTATAGGTGTAAGTTTCTGGTGTTACAAGGAGAAAATTTCATTGCAAACTTCCAAATACTCTGGTTATTATTATTGTTTTGGCCCATCTTCTTCTATGTTTCATGAGCCTTAGTTATAGGAGTTGTTTTATAGATGTATTCCCTGGGACTGTCCTACATAACTCTACATCTTGGTTGATTATGGCTTTCTGTAGTAGTCTCTATTGCAAAGAGAAGTTTTCTTAATGATGGGTGACATCATAAACACTGAACAGGTTGTATTTAGGAATATACAGAGAGATTAGATAGGTAGATAGATAGATGAATGGATGGATGGATGGATGGGTGGACAGACGGACGGACAGACAGACAGACAGACAGATGATAGATAGATAGATAGATAGATAGATAGATGATAGATAGATTAGATACGTAGTTAATAGATGGATATAGGTAGATACATATATGCATGTAACAATAATTGAGGAAAGAGAAGGGGAAAATGATGTAATTATAGTCTCAATACATAACAGAAGTAATAAAAAATTGAATATTACTGGTATTTTAGTTCAATAATTCAGTGATTGCATTGTGAGGCTCTCAGTAGTGCCAATAAATAAATAAATAGATAGATAGATAGATAGATAGATAGATAAACAAATAAATAAATATAGAACTCTCAGTTTTAATATAAAAATTCCTTGTTGAGAGTGTGCTTTTCTCCTAAATTAATGGTTATTTTCCTAAGAGGTAATAAATCACACTGATCCTGCTAAAGTCCTATGATTCTATTTGTGAAATAGAGGGAATAAATAAATGCATCACACCATAGTGCCACTTGTAATATCCAGCATTCCACCTGGAAGCAGAAATATTTCAATGGTTCAATAGCCCTCTCTTGGTGTTAAACTATGATGATTTCTTCAGCTGCTATTCTAGGATAATTAACATATGCTTTCAAATAATTTTCTGCTACCAAGACAACTTTTTGATATGCCCACTTTTTCACAGAATATTTTTGGTTAAGCAGACTCTTTCGAAGAGGACCTGAATAATGTGGCGATTCTTAAACACATCTACGTTTTTTGGATACTGATTCTGGAGGTTAGGAGGTAAGAATCAGGATGATTGATGCCCTGTAGTAATAGATACCTATAATTCTCAAGTAAAGTTTGAGCCCTGTACTCAGAGATTTTGACAAAGCAACACCAAGATTAAATGGAGAATATTTTATCTATTTTCACTAACTCTTCCAATGGAAATTGCAGCTTCCTGTCTCCGAAACACCATGATACCAGACATCTGGAATTAATCAAAGCATACTTTTACTTTTAATTATGTATATATGTGTGTGAGTGTGTGTTTTTGCACATGGGACTGAAGGCAGAAAAGGGCATTTGATCCCCAGAAGCTTGAGCTGTAGGCAGTTGTGAGCCACTGGATATGGCTGCTGGGTGTGAAACTGATATTCTCTGAAGACTGACAAATGCTTGTAACTGCTCAACTATCTCTACAGACACTACTTGTGGGTTTTAATTGTAGGTGTTGGCTTGAGGATTCCACTGTCATCAGCTTAGTCATACTCCAATAAATGTCTCTGCTATCCTGAAGAACTCAAACAATTATCATCAATAAACTGTGTTGCCCTCACAGGATTTTTAAATCAATTTTCTCTGCAATCTACCTGTCTTGAAAAGTATCACTTTGGGGTATGTTTATTCAATAGAAATAATATCATTGTTTATTTCAACATATTTTTTTAGTCTGTAAACAGTATTTTCTCTATCCTTATGAGTCTTTGCTTGGAGTGTCCATACATAATTCCTCTCCTAACATGTCAAACAAACTTCCAGTCTAAGTCTCAGTTATACCATTCAACACATAGTGAGAATTCAAGAACAGTTTTTCTAGATTCTTCTAAGCAATATGAACCTTTTAAATTTATTTGAGTTTCATGACCATTTCTTTTTTTGATAACATAAAAAATGAAATCAGAAAAACTATATATCCATATAATATGTGATATAGAATAATCCCAAGCACTGAGTATCTTACATGATTTTTGAGTTTTTGATTTGTTAATATAGGATGAAAAAACTAATACTCTGAGTCTAGAACAAAATTATTTTGATTATAGATATGTCATTTATACCAGTTTAATAAACACTGAATTTTGTGGAGTAAAATTATAACATGTGGTCACCAAAATAATGTTCCTTTTATCTTAGAAAGCAGTGGCACACACCTATATCAGTCACATTCAGGGAAATATCTCATATTTGGTAACACCATTTGATATCTTTGTTACACACTGTAGTATGATTGTAGCCAAATAGTTATGCTGAAATGCATAGAATTTCATTATTATAAACTATTATTTATTGTCTTTATTAAAATTTGCATATGTATGTATGTATTAGGATTATGCATTTAGGTAGATTATGTTAAATAGGATCTCTCTCATTTATTTACTGTAAGAAAGAGGTCAATCTATCCTATAACACTTGTTAAATTTCAAACTGTATATAGTATCACAAAATCTCAGAAAAAATAACATTGTTGGTTAACTTAATTCAAGCATTGTTCCCCAAATCAATAATTACTAAAACTGAAATAAAGCCAATAGAGCCAGGCAGAGCTCACTCATACAGCAAGCCCCAATGTTAAGTGTAAATAATGTAAATAACTATAGGAAAACAGTTGCTTAGCATGCAATCTGTGTTAAATTAAACACCTTGCAGGATGAGATGCAATCTTTTTTTTAGAGAGAGATTCGTCTATTTTTACTATCCATAATTTTCCAAAGTAATTAACTTATCTCATATAAAGATAAAGAAAAGAAATACACAGTTCTTGAGTGCTTGAAGCAGTTTATTTATTTATATATCCAATTCCTCTTCTTTCCGCACCTGACTTTTTTCCTGTGTTTCTCTCAGTGTATTGGTATTATCATCAGTGATTACCAATATTTATTGAAGTGTTTTAATTCCTACAATTTCTTTATAATAATGATATCTGGTCATGCATATTGAATGATTTCATCATTAACACCTTTCATATGTAAGTCATTAAAACTCATGTGTTAATGCCAATATCTATGTTATATTATGACTCTGACTCTTGTATTGTTTTCAGATGGCAGTTTTATCTTGTCTTTAGTTATTTTGTAGAAATGCGTTTATACAAGATATTAACAATAGTTAAATAATAATGTTATATGACTAATAATGATGCTATGTTTAATGTGCTTTGTAGCTATAAGTGTCAGAAATTTCAGCTTATTTTGTTTTTCTTATTTTTATTGCCTTCACTGACTTCAGGTTTCACTAACAAATATATATTTTACAGATCTTTTAGTTGCAATCTTATGGTTTTAGTACAATTACTTTCCTGTGGTGGAAAAATATAGCCAAGAAAATCTTCCATCATCTTGTTATTAAATTAAATTTCTTGAAATACTAATTTCCATAGGTTGTGATTTCATAATTTTTAAAGATTTTTGTTGTTCATTTGTTTCTTTGCCCCTCTTGTGATAAAAAAGGGAAGTTAGAAGTATCTTTCTACCTGCTATGAGAAAATGCTGGTAAATTCTTTTACCCAAGAGAATAGTTTTTCATTATGGTGAACTGTCTGGGCATATTTTGTACTTACTCCTCTGCCTCTACTCTGAAACATATATATTCTTAATTCTTTACCAAGAAAATGTGGTGGGTTTCTTAGAGTCAAAGTGAAATTGTGGGTGTACAAATGAGATTCTCAGTGTAGTCTGTCACCCTCCATTAGTTTGCTAAATTTGCCATTAACGGGTTTCAATTAGATTCTGGCTTCAGCCAACATTGCTGCAAACATAATACAATTTGGTCTTTACCTTATGCATGGATCTGTTCTACAGATTGGAAAATAGCAGATTGTACTATCATTTAGATTCTGCTAGGGACTTGAGAAAAGTAGTTAGTTTTCATTTTCCTTCCTTTCTATTGTTCTGAGAATGGTAGTCATGATTATGAGAACTGAAAGCAGAAGTCCCAAATATTTACCATAGTTAGAGTAACTACCATTTTATTTATCCATAAGTGAATGGGGTTTATAGGAAAGAGTAAACATATTCATTTGACAAAAGACAATTTTGTTCCTGCACCTGGTATATACTTGTTTTCCTCCAGAGATGATCTTACTGTCAATTGAATTACCCCTTGGAAGATCATGCCATTTGAATGTCAACACAAAACTAATTAAAAAGTTACTATCACCCTTGATATTTATCTCTTTTATTTTAAATAATAAAGCTTTGGGGAGCTTGTTCAAATTATTAAATGACAGTGGAAAACAATGAGTGTCTGTATACCCTTTCAACAAGAACAACATTCCTTAATCAAAATCACCCAAAGTGGTGTTTGGTCATTTATAGAATATAGCAATGAGATGAGGGCCCAGCATGCTCTACACTTCACAAGGTGTCTGCACTACCTGGGCAAAGAAACAGAAAGCCGTTGGAAGCAAATGCCATCTCTCCATAAAGTAAACAGCTTAATCTGCCTTTTTGTTGTACATGGAGGATGGGAAATTCTTCTCTTATATATTGCCATAAATTGAATGATTATATAATATTTTCCCTAAATCCAGGTGCAAAATTATTGAATACTTTTCCTTACACAGTAAACTTTTTTCACTGGTCTAAAATACTACTTTGTGGGTTTTTAAAAACTATTATGCATTGATTTATGTGTGTATGTCAATGAAACACTACTTCAGTAATTGTTGCTTTACAGTATATGTCAATATGTCCAGCAAAGTATCTGACCACTACATCTTAGTTCTTGTTAGTTAAACAGGATATTTCTATGCATTTACCACTTACATCTTGAGGCTTTGAGTGAGTCCTTCATCTTAAGAGAACATCAGATTTCTATCTCCTGTGTTCAAATATTTTCAAATGAGCATGAACGTCCCCAGCTCTTTGTGGTTTATCATAATTATTCTTAAGTATTCAAATTAGTTCAAATTAGAGATTGGTTTAAGAGTGACAAATTATTTTGAAAATGCATTTTTCATTTGTAAATAATATCATAGATAGAAACTGCCTGTGATTCCTCTGCACATTGTCTCATCTCTTTATAACTCCTTGAACTTCTGAAGCTACTTTTTATATAGTGGAGAACTGGAGCTAATGCTCAAAACTGCAGAGAAGAGAGATGGAGAGAGATTGGGATCATGGGGAATGGAAAATAGCAACTCTATCTAATAGTCATCCTAATAAATGGATTTACAGATATTTGGTAAAAATGTCTCAGTTATGTGGTCTATTTTTATATCCTGATAAGGTGGAAACATCATAGATGATGTATTTTTCTTTAGTAACATTTAACATTTGCTACTTTCTTTCAGAATCCAATTGTGTTTATAATTAGCTCTGTGGTAGGTTGACTTACACAGTAGGAATTTATATAATCAGGTAGAATATTGTTTTTTAGTAGTAGAAAGCATAAAAAAGAGATTTATTTGATGTGGTCACAATGAGATGACAAAGAGATACAGTCAACCACTAAGTTCATCTTCAGGACCTTTACATAAGAACAAGGTTTAAAGAAAGCAAGGAATATGCCTGATTTAGCAGTTGGCTAAGATGTGACCACTTGCTCACTATTTCTTATCTCCCAACTCTCTCCTGCAAGGTCATCTGACAAGTTGTAAACCTGTCTTCAGGAGGCAAGTTCTTCCTCTGATTACCACCAGAGCTCAGCCAAAAAGAATGTTTTTAAAGTATCTGGTCTGGCATGGAAGAATTTGAAAAGAATTATACCCATATACACAAGAAGATAAAAACTAAATGAATTAAACTTTCACAATCTTCTTGTTTAAGAGCAAACTGAAGTCAAACGACAAGCTGATGCCACCAAACATGACAAGATGGGAAGAGAGGTATATAAAATAGCAAATTACCACGAAAGGAACTGATATCAGTGCAGGGGTGGGGGTGCTGTAATTTATGAGGTGACAAGTTTGAAGGTTAAAAACTTCAGAGTAACTAGTTTCATCTTTCTTCCAAATATTTTCCTGAGTTTTAACTCTGGAAAACCTTATAGGTTCTCACAGAAAAGATTAAAGTAAAAAATACCCTCATGATTTCATCCAGAATATAAGACAAATATCTATTTTTACATATTTACAAAATATTCTCTGCTCCTAACAAGGTCTACTCTCAAAACGAAAGCATTTTACCCAAATATAGTATCTGAGGCTTTGCCAGATGCCAACTAATCTGGGAGAAAACTAAGAAAACAACAAAATACCCAATTCTTCCTAAGGAGAGTTGAAAAGGAAGAAGTGTTTGTGAAGGTCACAGCCCAGCCCTAGGATACTGAATAATTCACAGATTGAGATCTTATTACAGTATTATAGAATGCCACCTCTTCAACACACACAGACACACACACACACACACACACACACACACACACAGACACACACAGACACACACACACACACAGACACACACACACAGACACACACACACACACACACACACACACACACACACACACCCTTACCATAATATCAGAAGGGCTCATGTATAATAACAAGAAACAGTACAAAAATTGCACGGCTTGAGTCTTATTTAAAAAGTCTCTTGGGTATTGTTTGGTTATTCCCACAAACTTTGTACTACCATTGCATTATCATGTTTTGCAGGCAGGATACCATTGTAGTTCAAAGACTTTTTAGTGGGGTTTGTGTTTATATTTTCCTTGTGCAGTGCGCACAGTACTTTCCTGTACCAAGAGTACTAGCAAATAGGAGTAAAGGCTCTAAATAGCCATCAGTTTGAATTCTACAAGTTCAATGAGTAGTGTGGTTGTTGTTTTCAGCAACAGGGTCTCAGAATCAGGTTGTGGAAAGCAACCTATAGGCTTAGCCATAGCTTGAGTTGTTTTGGCCATTCCCATAGGGCCCCTTTGGCCAATACCCTATTAGATGTAACCAATTCCTGGTTTTGAAAGCTTGGTTTGGTGAAGAAAGATTTCCAGTTGTGGCTCTGTTTCCCCATTATTTGGTGATTCCATTTAGACTGCTCTCATGTATGCATGCATTTTAGGCAACTTCTACTGTATTAGGTTTCCATATGATCCCTCAAATGGCCCTAAGTTTTAGCTGTCTCTTCCTATATTTCCTCCCTCTCTCCATATGATTCTCCTGTTATAGTCCCAGCCCCCTACTCCATCCATAGCTGTCTATTCTATTTTCCCTTCTTAGAAAGGTCGATTTCTCCCCTTAATCCCTTACTTAATACCTAATCTCTGTGGTTCTATAGACTGTAGCTTGCTTGTTGAAAAATTAGCAGCTAACATCCACATATAAGCAAGTACATTCCATATTTGTGTTTCGGAGTCTTGGTTACCACACTTAGGATGATTTTTCTAGTTGTATCCACTTCCCTGTGAATTTCAGGATTTCACATTTTTTTTAATGACTGAGTAATACTCAATTTGCAAATGTGCTGCATTTTCTTTGTCCATTCATTGACTGATGAACATTTAGGCTGTTTCTAATTTTTGGCCATTGTGAATAGAGGTGCAATGAACATGGTTGGGAAAGTGTCTCTGTTGTAAGGGATTATATGATTATGTATGGGGGGGTAATGAAGCGCAAGGTTCAGAGGAAAGAGAGCTGAGGGAAGAGGGAGATCCCAGCTGGATCAAGAACAGAGGGAGAACAAGGAAAGAGATACCATGATAAATGAAGACCCCATGGGAATAGGAAGAGGCAAAGTGCTAGAGAGGTCCCCAGAAATCCACAAAGATACCTCCACAAAGGCTACTGGCAATGGTCAAGAGAAAGCCTTAACTGACTTACTCTGGTGATCAAACAACCTAACTGTAGTGATAGAACTCTCATCCAATGACTGATGGAAGCAGATGCAGAGATCCATGGCCAAACCCCAGGTGGAGCTCCAGGAGTCCAATCAGTGAGAGAGAAAGGAGTGATTATATGAGCAAGAGATCTTGAGACCATGATTGGAAAAAGCACAGGGACAAATAGCCAAACTAGTGGAAACACATGAACTAGGAACCAATAGCTGAGGAGCCCCCATGGAACAGGATCAGACCCTCTGGATAAGTGAAACAGTCAATAAGCTTGAACTATTTAGGAGGCCCCCAGGCAGTAGGACTGGAACCTGGCCTTAGTGCATGAGCTGGCGTTTTGGAACCTAGGGCCTATGCTGGGACACTTTGTTCAGCCTAGATGAAGGGAGGAGGGGACTGGACCTGCCTCAACTGGACTGCCTCTACCAGGCTGAGCTGACTCCCCAGGGGAGACCTTGCCTTGGAGGAGGTGGGAATCAGGGTGGGCTGGGGGAGGGGGGAGGGAGGAGGGAGAACCAGAGAATCTGTGGCTGATATGTAAAATTAAATTAAATTATGAAATAAAAAATTAAAAAATGTCATAGCTTTTTCAACTTTGATAAAAGTTGTATATGAATGTAAAAAATAATTTCTAACAAGTGATTTATATGCCAAGAGCTCTAATATAACAAGTAGTCAACATGAACCAACAGTTACATAATCTTAGCAAAAGAAATAAAACACTCCAGTAATGATTAAAACAACAAAAAAAGAAAATTATTGTTGAATATGTCTTACACTGTGAAGATGTATCACTGTGATTGGTTTAATAAAGACCTGAATGGCCATTAAAGAGGTTAGGCAGGACTTCTGGACAGAGAGAGGTTTGTGGAAGAAGAAAGGAGATGTATCCAGCCAGACACAGAAGAAGCAGGATGGGCAGTACAGAATAAAGTTAATCAAGCCATGTAAAATAATGTAGATTTAAAAATATGGGTTAATTTAAGTTATGAGAACTAGTTAGGAACAAGCTTAAGCTAATTCAAAGCTTTGATAAATAATAATAAGTTTCCCTGGATTTTTTTATTTTTGTGAGCTGGAGGCCCAAAGAAAAATCCATCTGAAGAAGATGACTAAAATAAAAATGCTGTTAATAGTTCAAATATACTCATTATTATACATATAATGGCAAAGTTTGAGGAAAGGGTCAAATAATAACCTGTAAGTTGAAATAGAGGAAAGAAACAAATGTTGTGGAGTGCATAATGAAAATAGCAGAACAAGAAGAGATTTTAAAAAATCTGAAACAATAATGACTGAGTATTTTTTTTTTCAGAATGAAAGTCACACAGCAATGCACAAATCCAGGAAGGTCAGAAAAAACAACAACATGAAGAGTAAAAGTCTACACCTCTGTATAGTATGGTATAAATGAAAACAACTGATTACATGGGTAAAAAATTTTCAAAAGATAAACATGTAGTAAAACAGGAATAATAGTTCTGAGTTATTCTTAGAGATCATACATGTAAGAACAGACTGAGAAAGCATCAAGTGATCAAGTGATGAAACAAAATCTCAACAACCCAGAATTCTGGATACAGAAGAATTAACCAGGGATACAAAGTAGAATGGCATAAGTACATGGTGTCAGTTCTCTAGGAAGATATTAAATTAATCACACACACACACACACACACACACACACACACACACACACACACACATACACACACACACATTCATACAAATATGTTAACCATAAAATATTGGTGAAATAAACAAATTCGCTACTCTATCTGGAGAGTTCCACATAACTTTTTAAAGAAAAAAAATCAACAGACCTTCAAGAAGAAAATAAATAAAGGTATATTAAATTAATATTCCTTTCAATCAAATGTGTCTATTTGATATGCACATTCCACTTTTTCCAACCACAGCAGAATACACGTTACTCCTTACTTCATATAAAATGTTTAAAAGAGAATAAAAATGACATAAGAAACATGGAAATGTTTTTGTGTTGGCCAATTGTTCTTGAGCACAAGGCCTCCCCGGATTGTGGTTGATATACCCAGTATCACTTCATCAGAAAACATGATGTCCTTCACAGAAGGCAAGTAATATGAACAAAATATGTTGACTGAAAAATGAAAAACTAAACAATGGAAAGTTATGAGCAAATAAATTGTATTGAAAACTAATACATATATTTTGTGGATACAAAGACATCTAAACAAATTGAAATGTATAGAAAATATATAAAGTATGCTCTCAAGCCAATAGAATTAATAAATAAATAGTCTAAAATAGGTTAGACATTCCAAAATGGTTTGAAATTTAAAAACACATTTATGAATAACATGTAAATCAAGGTGTTTTCAAAGGAAATTAATATTTTAAACTAGATGAATGTTAATGCAACTAGTCTCACCCAATTATTCATCTGTTCCATGGCTACCTCCTCAAAATCTTTCTTCTCCCCCTCCCCCCACCAATTTTTCATTTCTAGTTACCTGAATTCTACAGGTAATAAAACCAAAACACACATATCTAAACTTTTGAGACTGAGATACACCTATGAGTAAAAAGATGCCATATTTGTCCTTCTGGTTCTGGATTACCTCACTCAAGGGAATGTTTTGCAGTTGCACCCATTTATCTGTACATTTCATATTTTCAGTCTTCCTTACAGAAAAACAAAATTCCTGTGTGCATAGATACCACATTTTTGTTATACATTTACCATTTGGTGGACATCTAGGCTTTTCCATCTTCTAGCTACTATGAATAAAATAGTAATAAATATGGATGATCAAGTATCACTGTAGTAACATGTAGATTTCTTTGGGTATATGTCCAAGAATAGTATGGCTATGTCATGTGTTGGATACAGTCCTAGCTTTCAGAGGAATATCTATATTGATTTCTACAGAAGCTGCACAAGTTACACTCCATCAAAAGTGAATAAGGGTTGCTTTTTACCTCCACTGTGCCATCATTTGTCATTTTTTCTTAATCTTAGCCATTCTGATTGGAGTAAGATTATGGTGGTGCAAGCCTTTAATCCCAGCACTCGGGAGACAGAGACAGGCAGATCTTTGTGAGTTTGAGGCCAGCCTGGTCTCCAAAGCAAGTTCCAGGGAAGGCACAAAGCTACACAGAGAAACCCAGTATTAAAAAAACAAAAGAAAAAGATTAAGTTACAAAATAGTTTTTATATTTTATTCTTCTAATTGGTAAGGACAATGGACATTTTTTAGACTTTTTTTTTTTAGCAATTTCATTCTTCTTTTGAAAACTCTTCAGATCCTATATTAGAAACTTTTCTATTGCTGTGATTAAAAACCATGACCAAGGCAACTTACAGAAGAAAGTTTATTTATTAGTTTTTGTTCTAGAGGGTTAAAGTCCGTAATGGCAGAACAGAGATGGCAGATAGCAGGTGGCAGCAGCTCAGAACTATCTCCAACTACAAACAGGAAGCAAAATAAACTGGAAATAGTTTGTGGCATTTGAAATCTCAAACCCTGCCTCAAATGACTTACTTCTTCCAGCAAAGGCCACAACTCCTAAGCCTTTCCAAATAGCACCAACAACTGAGTACTCCAATGCCTATCACTTATGGGAGACATCTTATCCAATCTAAAACATTCTACACCAAAAGTCTCAGAACTGTATTATTATGAATAATGCATTTAGTCTAACTTCAAAAGTCTCCATATTATTTTACAATCATTTATTATTTTACAATATATATTATTATATATACATATTATACAATAATATATATGCAATATATACACAATATATTATTGTAAATACAATATATATTACAATATATTATTTTACAATATAATCATTTTACAATAATAAAACATTGTTTTGAAGTCCAAAGTCTCTTCTGTAACACTTTGTTTCAGAGGGGAAATAATACTAGCAATAAGGCAGAGACCTTTGTTGTGATAATTTGGCAAAGAATGTGATAACTTTCTTCCCTTGTCCTAAGAATTTGTCTTAGGCTAAATTTAAAAGGAGGGAATTAATTTCTTTGGCAAAGATTTTAAGACAGCTTAATATTGATTCTGTCCTGTCCTTATTAATAATCACTTTTATGTATGTCTCTAATGAAAAAGAGTAAGTAAAAAATACAAAATATACAATTTGGAGAGTAAAAGGACACTGGCAAGCTAAATGCTACAGCTAAGCATGGCACTGAAGGAGAGACTGCAATTTCTAAGAAAATCAATAGCATTAAAAAGAGGTAAAATCTGCATTAGAATAAATGGAAGGTCAGCTTCCCTGAAAGACATTAGCCAGATAAATTTCAAACCATGAAAAGGAATAAGTCATTTTTTTCAAGCTATAAAGAAACCACAAACAAAAGGTGCTACAAACATGGCTCATCTCAAATTGGTGGATATCATGCTGGCTTTAGAGTTCTGAAGGATACATGAAAAGGGGAGTCATGAAATCGTTTTCCATGATTTAAGAGTGATGCTGAAGCAAGGAAGATGGCAGAGGAGTCCCTTTATTGGAGGCTAGTATCAGCCATTGGATGAAGCTGTGAAAGTGAAGCCTGAGTTGCATTGGAGACCCCAAGATGCTGCAAAGGCTAGAGCCATTGGTTATATGCCAGAGAGTTGTGTACAAGGCATAGAACAAGTGCAATAGAGAGAAGTTTTGTTGTAGGCAATAAGATGAAGATGTGGAGTCATATAAACTCTGTCACATGAGACAGGGAGCTATATATAAGATTTTAAATTTTCATTGTTGGGTTTTGGTCTTATACTGGTGCATTATTCAGGCAAAAACCTTATGGCCATATAGGTTAGACTCTGTAGTAGGTAACTTCCTATATTACTCTACTACATTGACATGGTTTTAAACTGACTCCTAACCTATTGATATTGCCACAGATTAATGCATGTCTCAACCATCTCTTTGAAGTAGGTAGTGATTCATACAGACGCACAACTGTTCAAGGTATAGAAATCAGTTACTGTGGATTGCTCAACTCTAAATGGGACATTTGTATCCCATAGCCTCCTCCTAATACTTCAACCCTTTAGATGTGTTTCAGCTCTTTAGATATGTTACATTTTGGATACCCAAAAAAGACAGGAAACTAGTAAGTGGTCATGGGAAGGGGTGGGACTTTCAAGAGAGGGAAAAATAGAACACAATGTATGAGGTCTTCTACTTTTTTATACCTCAACATAATAATGAAACACATGTTTGACCACAACATGTGTTGTACTACTAGTATGCTGTGTTTTGATAACATAATCCATTAAAATATGACTCTTCAAATCTAATATGAATGACTTGTTTTTAATGTAAATTCAGGTCTAAAAGTCCCAATGTGTCCTTTGCTATATTCCATTTGAGATGCTATAACAAAGTACCTTAAACTGATTAATTTATAAACAGAAATTTACTTATAACTGTACTGGAGTATGAAAAGTTATATAAATACATATATATATAGTGTCTTATGAGACTCTGTTCCTCATACATGACACCTTCTCTGTTCTCAATGGAGGCTCCCTCAAGTATCTTATCTAAGGGTAACAATTCCACTCATAAAGCTATGACAAAATGTCCTTAATTGCATTATATTTTATGCCATATTTCAACATAGGAACAGGTGCATGACAATTTTGAGATCATAATGCTACCTGAATAATAGTCTTTTCTTTTTTTCTTTTTTCCCTTTTTTAAGTTCCTAACTTTCATTAAAATGAACAATATCATAATCTTAATAAAATAATCTTTACTCTGGGACTTGAATGATCCCACCTTCTAATATATATCCTGCTCTACATTAATTATAACTATTTTGTATCCTCATTTGATCCCTTTTACCAAAGTTTTTAAAAATAACTAGGAAATAGTTAATCACAGAAGAAGCTTTATTGGAATTTTCCCCATCATTTGAATCTCACTTACAAGGATTAATGAGCAGGAGATGGAAGCTTTTGTTCTAAGAATAGAGTAAATCTTAGAGCCTTTATAACAACTATTTGTTGATTTAGTAGAAATTGTGTTTCACTAGCAGGGTCATTCATCAGCATGAGGAACAAGCAGCAATGTGCACAGGAAAATCAATTTTCTAAAGGACTCAGAGCTTACCAGAAGTCTTGTGCTCTGAAGGCAAAAGATTCAGTTTGGTTGCTGATGAGTAAAAATGTAGAATAAAAATGAGAATTTTGAACCAAGGCACACATCATCATTGCACTATGTCAAGTTTTATCAGTCAAAGCAGTTTAATAGAATTTCATGGATTTATTAACCTTTTATAATGGGAATAAATCAGTTGTATTGCAGAAAATATGAACTACCTTGTGCTTCAAATGGACCTTATATGTGTGGATCATCCTTCTCATCGTCAGAATTATTCAGCATTTTAGCCAGTTATTGAATATATAAGCACAATATTTATTATTCTCAAGATGGTAACACAGAAGTATACTACCAAAAATATTCATTTGTTAGTTTTTTGTATCTATGCCATACTCAACAATTTTATCTTTTACATTTACAATTATGGATTGTGTGCATTACATTAGAGTGTTTTGGCCACTTACTACCTTTACCACAATGGGCTCTTTTCCCATGAATTTTAAATGTTTATTTTTTGAAATTAAAATATAATTACATCAGTGCCCCTTCCCTTTGCCTTTTCAAATCAGTCCCAAGTGCCACCTTGTACTGATAAAAATAAATAAAAATCAAGTGGAGCTCTATAGATCTGACATGAGCAGTTGAGATGAGTGACTGCCATGAAAATCTCATATAGGTTATTGTTAAATAATGAGTCACTTGTTGGGGAGATATCTGGAGGGTGAAGATCAATTTATTTTTTATTGAGACACTTGGAGAAAGAATGAAACTAACAATATTTAAGGATCATTCATTCCACAGTCTTACTGAGGGCTGATACTCTACTATCTTACTTGGATATAGATCATGTACTATTTATTATCTAGAAATATTGGAAACAACTTAGCTTGAAAGGCATAATTAGACTACAGAGTACTTTGCATTGATAAGCCATACCCCAAATAATAAATCGCACTCTTATAGTACAATTTGTCTTCTAACTTTAAAGACAATAAAACTGAGCCTCACAAAAGTAAGAAATCCATTTTATGGCTTGCCATATAGGAGGTTAAGAGGAAGGACTATGTGCTGAATCCTCGTAATATTAGCCAGGAGTATTTTTCTAACATTACTGGTGGTTTCTGTGGATAGTGAATATAAGAACAAGTGCCAAAGGTTAATATTGCCATTTTTTTTAAAGTACTTACCTGTTCTAAGCATAGAGAGGGTAGAAGTTACAATTTCTAATTGCAGTGTAATTATCTATGAAACCATGTGTGCATACCATACAGGAAGCACTACCTTCTAATGTTGATTTCAATTCTGCTGACTACACTTTTACAAGAGAAACTGCTTTGGACTCTTTGTGGTTTTAATATAATCAATATACTTAAACAATAGTTCTCTCTGTTTCTGAGATAATCAAGTTACTAGTTCTTCCAGAGATCCCAGATGGATTTCTGCCTCTGGAATGCTAGGATTAAAGGTGTGTACTACCACTGCCTAACATCTGTGTTTAATATTGTGGCTGTTCTGTCTCTAACCCCAGATAAGTTAATAGAGTGCATAATATTTTGGGGAACAAAATACCACCACATTTCCCCTTTTTTGTCTAAAATTTTAAAAAACACTTAGAACTAATACAAAAAAAAACTATCCAATAAGTATATACAATATACAGTCAAGAATTATATTAATGATTTCTACTCCATTAACATTTGACAGATTCAGATAAAAAACTTCATTAATATATAACAATGTCCAGTCTAGTAACATTTGATAAACTCAGACAAAAAAATTCATTACTTATCCTATTTAAAACAAATAGTTCCTTTTTAAAAGTATATTCAATAATCTTCCTTTTTATCTTATCATATCCATATTCTATCTTATTTCTTTTCATAATAGATTCAGTAATCTACCTTTTGTCATTTTTATATCTTCCCCTTTCTTTTTGTAGAGCAGATTCGGTGATCTACCCATTTAACCTATATATCTATATTCTCTTTTTTCTTTTTCTTTTTGTTTAGACAAAAACTCTGAATCTAATCTCCTTGTTCAGCTTTTTTTCCTGACCATTAACAATTAACAACTTGTAACCAACCATCATAAACAATGACAATATCCATAAGTCATTAAAAGTCCAAAAATCACCCACCCCACCTCTTGGGAATGTCGGTGTCATTATTCTTCCTTTTATTATGATGATGATGATGATGATGATGATGATGATAATGATGATGATGATGATGATGTGTTTTAATTTTATACATCAGCCATGGGTTCCCCTGTCATCCCCCCTCCCACCCCCACTCTCACCTTCCCCCTAGCCCCTCCCCTCCATTCCCATGTCCTCCAGGATCAAGGTACCCATAGGGATTCATTTAAACCTGGTGGATTCAGTACAGGCAGGTCCTGTCCACTCCTTCCAGGCTGAGCACATGTCCCTGTGTAAGCCCGAGATTCCAAACAGCCAGCTCATGCACTAAGGACAGGTCCCACAGACTGGGTACCTCCCAAACAGATCAAGCTGTTCATTTGTCTCACTTATCCAGAGGGCCTGATCCAGGTGGAGGCTCCACAGCCGTTGGTTCATAATTCATGTGCTTTTATTCAACATCATGAGGTTTTCAGGCAAATGGATGGATCTAGAAAAAAAACATCCTGAGTGAGGTAACCCAGACTCAGAAGGACAAACATGGTATTTACTCACTCATAGGAGGATACTAGATGTAAAACAAAGATGACTAGACTGCTACACAACTCCAGGGAGGCTACCTAGAAAATGGGACCCTAGGAAAGACACAGGGATCACCCAATGACAGAGAAATGGATGAGATCTACATGAACAACCTGGACGACAGTGGGAGTAATGACAGGCAAGGTTTGAGGGAAAGAAAGCTTAGGGGAGCAGGAGATCCCTGCTGGATCAAGAACAGAAAGGGGGAACGATAAATAACAGACCATGAAAAATGAAGACCACATGAGAACAGGAATATGCAGAGTGCTCAAGAGGGCCCCAGAAATCCACAATGATATATCCTCTGTAGACTGCTGGCAATGGTTGAGAGAAAGCCTGATCTGACCTAATCTGGTGATCAGATGGCTAAACACCTTAACTGTCGTGCTGGAACTCTCATCCAATAAGTGATGGAAGTGGATGCAGAGATTCACAGCCAGGCCCCAGGTGGAGCTCCAGGAGTCCAACTGTTGAGAAAGAGGAGGGTCTGCAAGAGCGTGAATTGTTGAATCCAAGATTGCAAAAAGCACAGGGACAGATAGCCAGTCGTTTTTCTTAAAATTACTTCCTGCTTTCTAGGGGTAAAGACATCTTTAGGGGAATCCTGAAAAGGAATTTTTGGATTAATTGTCAAGTCCTGTATCATTTGTCCAGTCACTGCATAATGAGAAAGTGCAGGGCTTGTCACAAGTCCTCATTCAAGTAGTCAGTTAGGCTGGATCATCTCAGCTAGCCATCTCGAAATTGTCCTGAGTAGTTTGTAGTCCAGAGTCGATCTTTCTGTGGTGTTAATCAGTTTAGTGGCTTTATCATTGTCCATGTGAAATCATCGTTGTAGGATCCTGTCATCTTTTTGAAGATTTCAAAGTCACTATTAGGTGTGGAACTGGTTCCCTGCAATTTTTTTTCCTTCTCTGTGGTTTGGAGCAATCACAGTCTGATAAAATGTCTGTCTCTTGGAACCATGAATGTTCTTCCCTAGAAGAGAAAATCTTCACAGCAATTTCTCCCCACCATTTGTCTTGCCAAATGTTTCCAAACTGACCTTTGCCGATGCTTTCTTGTAACAGGATGGTCCGGGCAATTTTTCTCTGAACAAGCAGCAGTAAACCCAAATGTGAGCTAAAAAGGAAGGATGACACCAAGAAACATGCCAGAGGGGGAAAATGGACAAAGAAAGTATGAACAAAAAATAACCCACATGGCCTCAACCCAAAACAACTGAGTGAAGCTGAGAGTAGGAAAGGACATCCTTACCAAGAGAAGGCATAAAAATTGGATGTCCAATGCCAAACAGTCAGCCATGAAAAGATACATACAAATAGTATTACATGGACTGAACAGTTGATATATAAAAATGCAAGTGTGTATACAAATACATATATTCATGCAATTACAACTGATAATAAAAGAGGCTGTGGATTTGAAGGTGAGCTGAGAGGGTATGTGGGAAGTTTTGGAGAGGGAAAAGGAAGAACTACGGGAATTGCATTACAGTCTCCAAAGTAAACAAGAAAGAAAACTGACTCTCCTTGTCCCAGCCACTATCAGTTACCAATATAATTTAGGAGTGGGACTTTATTTGCACTTCACATTCCATCCTGGAATGAGCTTGTGCAGGTCTAATGCCTTGTGTTACAATTATTGTGACTTCATATGCAAAGCTACCCTGATGTATCTGGAAAGTGCTGTTTTCTCTTTCTTATCCACCCAATTCTATCATGACACATGAAACTAACCATAATTATCAAAATTGCTGAGAAACATTTATTTTAAAAGTTGAATATCCTTAACCATCAGGCTAATGAAAATTAAAACTAATTTGAAATTTCATTTTATTCCAGTCATACTGGACAAGGTAAAAACTTGTCCAAACTACAAAAAATTCTAGCATGGGTGTGTCAAAAATGGGACACTTTTTAGTTGTTGAGATTACAAACTCATGTATTCACTATGGAGATCAAAAATATAAATATAAAAAACAGTTCTGCATAATCTAACTATACAACTCTTGGGCATATACCCTATCTGCTCATCCATGTTCAGGGAATGGAAACAGTCTTCAGGACCATCAACTGATGAATGCATAATGAATATGTGGCACATTTACACAGTTAAATATTATTCATCTGTTAAGAAACATGAAATTCACAGAAAAGGAGGGAGCTGAAAACAATCACTCTGGGTGAGTTAATTTAGACTCAGAAAGACACAAATTGCATGTTTTCTGTCATTTGTGGATTTTAGCTTTGAGTCGTCAAGCATATGTGTTTCATTGGAAATACATAGAGAGGTCAGGCAATTAGTAAACGGAAATGGAGAGTTGCTTTTCAGAGAAAGTTTATAGAATGTACTGGTATAAAAGGATAAAGGGGGTAACCAAAGAATATTTATTTATATTTATGTGCATGGATATGTGTCTATATATGTGTGTACATTTGAGCAGGTGCCCATAGAAACCAAAAAAACAGTGTCATATCCTCTTGAACTATATGAACTGCCAGACATGGAAATGATCTCATGTGAGGTGGAAGGACATCAAACTTTATTAATTGCTGGCCTATCTTTCCAGCCCCTGTTGTAGATTTATTTCACACTTTAGGAGATTCTATGTATTTCTCTTTTTTATAAATTTAGTTATTTGTTTGTTTGTTTATTTATTTATTTATTTAACAGCCTGGCTGCAGTTTCCCCTCCTCTCCTCCTAATCCCTCCCCCAACCCCAGACTGTTCCCACCTCCTAATCCTCTCCTCTTCCTCTGTTTCTGTTTAGAAAAGGGGCCGGTCTCCCATGAGTATCAACAAAACATGATATATCAAAGCGCAATGAGACTAAGCACATCCCATGACTTAAGGCTGGGCAAGGCAACCCAATATGTAGAGTAAGGTCCCAAAAGCCAGTAAAAGAGTTGAGACAGGACCTATTGCCATAGTTAGGAGTCCCACAAGAACACCAAGCTACAGAACTGTAACATGCATGCCTAGTGCCTGGTCAGTCCCATTCAGGCTCTCTGGTTGTCTGTTGAGTCTCTTTGAGCCCCTATGAGTCCAGGCTAGTTGATTCTTTGAGTTTCTTGTGGTGTTCTTGACCCCTCTGGCTCCTAAAATCCATTCTCCCCCTCTTCTACAGAATTCCCCGAACTGTTTCATGTTTGGCTGTGGGTTTGTGTCTGTTTGCATCAATTGTTGGATAAAGCCTCTGTGATGACAATTGGGCTAGGCACGAATCTGGTCACAGGTGATAGCCAGTTGAGGCTACATTTACACTATTGCTAAGAGTCTGGGGTCATCCTTGTAGACTCCTGGGAGATTCCTTTGCACCAAGTTTTTATCTGACTCCAAAATGCCCCCTCCTTTCTAGTAGACTCTGTCAGTACTCTCCCCCTCCACCCCATCCCAGCTTGATCAATCATGTTCCTATTCTCATTCACCCTCAGTCCACTCGCAAAATCTCTATTTTATTTCTTTATTAATCTACTTTTATTGATTTTATTTATATTTTATTGATTCACTGAGAATTTCATATAATATATTTGATTGTATTCATCATCCTAAACTCATCTGCAATCCACCTCTACTTCCTTACTCACCCAACTTCATGTTCTTTCGTTTACAAAACCAAATCTTGGAATTTACTTTATGTTTCCCAAATATCGTTGGTATGGTGTCTGCCCTGGAGTGCAATCAACCTTCCAGAAGTCACACCTTTTAAAGAAAATTCACTCTTCCTTTCCTAGCAGCTACCCAATTCCAGTAGCTCCTTAACTAAGTGGCATAGACATGGAGAACAGGGAAGACTTAATCATGCTGGTGTAAATTCAAACTGATACATCCACTGTGGAAATCAGCCTGTTGTTTCCTCAAAACACTAGACATAAATCTTCCATATAATCCAACTATAGCATACTTGGGCATATATCCAAACAACTTTCTATCCTATTACAGAGATACTTGCTCATCCATGTTCATTGCTGCTCCTTTCACAATAGCCGTAAAATATTGTAGATTATTTCAAAGGTATAGCAATGATTCATTCCTTTCAGCAAGGTCACTTTGTATCTCCATCAAAAGGTAGACTTCATTTCTTTATTCCTGAGTTCCTTAGTCTGAAATTATCCTTGTGTTAAACTTCAGCAAATCTGATATTAATAAACAATGCAACTAAAGTATTGAAAAGAATTTGCATGTTGTTTGGCCTATCAGTTTTATTTCATTTTATATTTTATTTTATTTTTACATCTAGCCACCAAAGGAAAAAAAGTAGAGTTAGCAACATGTGTGAAGAGAAATGGAGAAATGCATGGCTCATTCATTTCCATTGATGTGTGACAAAATTTTCTTTGAGAAGCTGCCTGCAAATGGTAGATATTATATATAAAGAGCTGATAAAACAAAATCAGTCTATTCTATTTGGCACAATACTTTCTGTTATGTTATAAACTGAACTTTTCCAAATTTCATTGTTTGATTTACTTACAGAAATCATCCCCAAAGCATTGACACCTCTCCCCCAACTCTGAATACCTACCAAAACAAAACTCATTACAGCATAAATATTTAAGTTCCAACAGTTCAACAGGATCTTCTTTAGCTAAAATAGTTAATCACAGTTTTGTTTTTTTCATTACATGTACTTATAAAATGCAGAAAATAACATTTTAGTTATTTATAAAGTTATCTTTCAACAATTATATGTATGGATCTCCATTCCCCAAGTAAATACTTATTAAAAATTTAATAAAAACAAAAACATGTGACATATTCTGAGACAGGAAGATGAATAAAATGCAGTCTTTTCTTCAGATTACTTATTCATAGTAGTGTAAAATACTGACAAATAATAATGATTCAGTTTGCACTGTACTGTATAAGAAGCACGCACAGTAGTATTACAACAGAATTAGATGTAGCCATGTGTCTTTCTCATAATCATAACCTTTCCTTATAAATAATGCACAGTTACCAAGAAAATGTGCTTAATGTTTGAAATATGGCATTTTCACCTTTTCTTGCATGTTTATCCAAAGTAACTATTTTACAGATAAATATATTGAAGTTAGAATTTTAAGAAACTTCCCAAGCTATCTTGAATTTCTTCACACTAGAATATAAGCATTTCAGGTAAGGGGAAATATCATCAATCTTTTTTCCCTTAGAGATTCCTTACACTTTACAAGCAATGATAATTAAAATATACAAATTAACTGGAAATAAAAATAATCTCTTTTGAGTTAAGAAATAACTTGATTTACCTTTGGAGGGTGGAAAACAGCATCAGATACCTTAGAATATGAGTACTTTTCTTGAAATATCATGAGTGTGACAGCACTTAGACAGAATTATAAAACCTACTTGTTTGTATATTTCAATAGTACAATCATGATAACACTTGATCATAGTTGAGAGACAAATACTTATAAATAACATTCTCTATTACTTCAAAATGCCCTTAAAATCAAAAGTCTATTTATTTATAAAGTACCTTATACCCTTTATTTCACAGAAAACAAATAAATGCCTTTAAGGCAATTCATTTATAGAGATGCAACCTTTGAATAATGGAAGTCTGTATAATTTGGAGATATAATACTACATTTCATTAACAGCCATGCATATTTTAAAACTCTTACTGTGTTTTCAAAGCAAATTGGAAGAAATAATATACCAGTCCTTCATGGGTATACACATATACAACATGGCATTTCAAAAGTATTTTATGTGCATTTTCTCATATGATCCTAAATATATATGATGCTCTTTTTCTAACATTACATATATGTTCGTTGATTTTCAAAGAAGCAAATTGCTTCAGCCATGGTCCGTAGTACATGACAAGCAAAATACTGAAATTAAGGCATATAATACTTAACCCTAATTTTCATTTCACCAAGAATCTCCTCTCTTTTCTGAGAGAATCAAGTTCATCACCTTGAAACAGCTCTTTAGTTCTGTTTTTTATTGCTTCCCTCCAATTAAGCTTTACATATCCTCATGTCTCTTACATTATGATCTCTTTCATTAGCGGTATCATCCATAATTTTATGCTTCTCCTGCCAAAGTAGTAACATAGTATTCGTTTTTCTTTTCTTTTTTAATAAGAAATTTCTATCCATTTTACATAATAACCACAGATTCCCTCCCTGCCCTCCTTCCACCACCACCCCCCAGCATATCCCCCCCATCCCAACTCCCATTCCCACCACTTCTAAGATAAAGCTTCCCATGGGGAGTCAGTAGAGTTTGATATACTCGACTGAGGCAAATCCAAGCCTCTTCCCCTGGACCAAGGCCTTGCAATGTATCCCACCATAGGTAGTGGGTTTCAAAAAGCCACCTCATGCACCAGGGATGGATCCTGATCCTACTGCCGGGGGGGTGGTGGCCTTAAGCAGATCAAGCTATACAACTGTCTCGCTTATGCAGAGGCCCTAGTCCAGTCCCATAGAGGCACTACAGCTATTGGTTCATGAGTTTCCACTCGTTTGGTTTGGTCATCTCTGTACGTTTCCCCATCATAATCTTGATGCTGCTTGCTCATAGAATCCCTCTTCTCTCTTTGATTAGACTCCTGGAGCTTCGCATGATGCTTGGCTGGAAACACAGTATTCTTTACGGATAAATTTGCAGTAGATTTTTTACTAGCATACACTGGACAGTGATAAAAATGAACAGACATATATATAAATACTGTCCAGTAGCTATGACATAATGTAAACCATATGTGTCAATTTTATATTTTATATTTGTAGTAAATTCACTTAAAATTAAAATTTTTGTTAGCAATTTACTGTATTCAAATATCATGATTTCATCATGGAAAATATGTCATTTGTTAAGAAATACAATTTATTAATGATATATTTTATATTTTGTCTTACTAAATTTTTCAATTTGGCATTTTACATTTATGGCACATATTAATTTTGACTATCTGTATTTCATATGGCCACTGTCTGCCCTATTAGACAACTGACCCTACAACTGTAACTGATGATATTAATTGGAAAAGGGTATAAACATAATTTTGAGCACTGCAGATGTGAAAACTAATACAAAGTTGTGCTAAAAGCAATCTAAAGTAGTAGTTTATAGCTTCAGTACTGTTTATGTACTGGATATTTTTGTGTTGTTGGGCTGTCTTTTGCATTATAGGATTGTAAAAGTATCCCTGGCTCCTGACCACAACATGTCAGTTTGCTTTCCTCTCATCTATGACAACCAAAATCTCTCCAGAAGGCACCATATATCCTCTAAGAATGGCAGTAATGACACCAGTGGTTGAGAAACAGAGATCTAAAGGATGCTTCCAAGAAAAGATTTTTGGACTCAAGCAGTATGCTATACCTAAAGTAAAGATTTTCAGAATCTGAGCTATGGATGTCAGTTTTCCATTCCTTTGTTAATGGATGCATCTTGGAGAAATAGATAGGAAAGGTAATAGTACTTTTCCCTTTTCTAAGTATTTGCTGTTACCTAGGGCAATAATTTGGAGTTGAGATTAAATTCATTAGCTGTCCTTTAGTCAAAGGTTAGGGAGGATATTCTCCAACCTCCATAAAGAGGGAAAGAAGTAAGTGAAAGAAGCAAAAGTAAAGAGAGAAAATGGATATTTCAAAGAAAAGTAGTTTAACATTTTTGGGGAAGTAGAAATATATTTTTCAAAAGGCAAATTATGAAAAGTTATTGGTAAATATCTATACGTGCTGCATAAGATGTCATTTGACGTTCCAAAAACTATTGATAAGTTTTTAATGACTTACAAAATGTGCCACTTTCCTATCTATGAAAAATTATCATTCACAGGACAGTGGTGGTGCATGCCTTTAATCCCAGCACTCGGAAGGCAGAGGCAGGCAGATTTCTTTGATTTCCAGGACAGCCTGGGCTACAGAGTGAGTTCCAGAGGAGGTGCCATAGTTACACAGAGAAACCCTGTCTCGAAAAGACAAAAAAAAAAACCTTTCAAGACTTCTAATTGAAGAATAAACCAGCCAGCCAGATATCATTAGAGTCTGCTAAATATATCATGGTCCACACTAAGTGATGAATTTATTCATGTTGTTCTTCTCAATGTGCTCTTCCTAATTTATTTTACTAATTTAAATTTAGTATGTATTTAACATTCTGCTGAAGATCATCTAGCTCATCTTTAAATGTATCATCACCAACTTAATCTACTTATAGTGATCAAGTGCTTTCTTTATACTGAGTCAAATTAATTGTTAAGTTTTTGATAGCGATTTTATTTTACTTGTGTAGTCAGAATGAGAAAATATTCTTGATGGGAGTGACTATAATATTTTCTCCCAAACACAAAATACATAGTCCTCTAGACACTACCCAGCAACATGTTACAGGTTGAATTCACTGAGAAGCAGATTGTTAGTTGGAATTTAGTGAAGTGGCTGGAGTGTAATGCAGGTGCAAGAACCTCAACCAACCCCGCAGGGAACTCTAAAGCTAGAATAGCTCTCACTGGGCTGAAATTGCCAGACTTTTATAAACCTACATGATGTTGTTGAATATAGAATTCTCCTTGTGCTGTACTTAAAGAGGCTGAATATTCTGACAGCAGCAAGAATAACAAATCCTTCCCTGAAAGGGGTGTCTAAATAACACATTTCCATGTCTTTCAAAGAAAGAATTACATAAATGATGTTTAGTGAGCATGGAATGATAGAAAGTCTTGCAGTGATGCTATCTGATAGAAGAATGGATCAGAAATCTTTTAATGGCCAATTCACTTCATTGGGATTACTTATAGCTAGTCAGATGGCTTTTGTAAAAAAAAAATCCCACTCCAACATAAAATGGTAATTAAAGTAGTGATGTACTGCAAAAAATTCTATCAAAAAATATCAAAGAGAGTCGTTTTGAAGGTCTGCAGGGCATGTTACATTATCAATCAGATCTTGAGACTAAGATCACATAAAAGTTCTGGCTTACAGTTTTAGATGTCATTCTCTTTTGACTACAAACAGTTCCTACATGCACTTTAAGATAAATGTGCATTTAAACATGAAGACTATCTTTAGAAATGATGGATTTCTTCAAAAACAGCTGAGAATCCATCTTTCCCAAGCTTCCTCCCATTCTCTCCTACATGTACATAAGACCTCCCATGGGGAGTCAGAAGAGCCTGATACATTCAGTAGAGGCAGGTCCAAGTCCCTCCCCCTGCATAAAGGTTGTACATGGTGTCCAACCATAGGTATTAGGCTCCAGAAAGCCAGCTCATGCACCAGGTATCCTGATCCTACTGCCAAGGGGCCCCTTAAGCAGATCAAGCTACACAACTGTCTTGTTTATACAGAGAACCTAGTCCAATCCCAGGGAAGCTCCATGGGTGTTGGTCTAAATTTCATGACTTCCCACTAGTTTGGTTTGGTTGTCTCTGTAGGTTTCCCTATCATGATCTCAATGTCCCTTGCTCTTAGAATCCCTCTTCCCTCTCTTTGTCCTGGAGCTCGGCCTGGTATTTGGCTGTGGATCTCTGCATCTTCTTTCATCAGTTAATGGAGAAAAGCTTTATGATGACAGTTAGGGTATTCACTGATCTGATTACTGGGGTAAGCCAGTTCAGAATCCCTTTCCACTATTGCTAGTAGTCTAGATGTAGAATTGCTCTCTAAAAAATAATATACTTCAACAGTCTAATTAGAACAGCCATCAAAGAATCCTGATGCTCAATAAGACATTGTCTAGAACCTGTTGACATATCTCATTGACCAAAGTGACACACAAAAAGGCCCACAACAACTATCAAAAGCAAACATTTTATAAGATCTTCAGTTACCAGAATAAATTAAGAAAGAAACTTAGCCAACTTCAACAGAACTATCATTCAGTTGTATTATCCACCCTTGTCTTCTCAGACTCATCAGGATGGGAGATTAGATACCATTTGTATAGCCATCCCATACTATAAAATCAAGTAAATAATACTTTTGAAAACATGCTTATGAAAATTTGTCAGTAACTATGTTATTACACTCACAATTTCTTGATAATTTTAAAAACCATTTTATCAACACTGTAGTAGAAAAATGAAATTTTGTAAATCTTCATATTTCCTGAGTGGCCCTCTGCTCTTAGATTAGTGTGGCAAGTACTATATCCTAAATTGAGAATCTGTTATTCAGTATAGAACAAATTATCATATGAATATATTTTGAAAAGTGGTTTTGCTGCCAATCTAAGAATCGGTGCCCATGAGCAACACAATAATGCTTTCTGTAAGTAGGTACACCTCTGAAGTCTGTCATCTTAGGAATTTAATTTCCTATGGAGAATTGCAAATCTCCTCCACTGATACTCAGTATTCTTTCCTATACAATTAAGTATAGACAGGCAAAATATATTTGTGTCTTATCCACCTTCTGCCAACTCTTTTCAGTTCTGACCCCCAAGACACAACAACCCATCTCCTTCCCAACTTTGTATCCTCTTTTGTTATTACTATTGTTCTTGCTACTAGCTCTACCTGGGCAAATTTTATCTATACACAAATATCCATGTAAACAATTTAACACATTTAAAGATCAATAGAATTTTCAAATTTTGTTAAAAACAGAACGTTGAAGCCAAAGGTTCATTATTCATTGAGTATGTGGCTTAAAGACAGGCCTATGTATATTCTATACAAAGGATAACACATTAAAAATTTATAAATATACCTGGGCTGTGATGGCACATGCCTTTAATCCCAGCACTCAGGAGGCAGAGCCAGATGGATCTCTGTGAGTTCGAGGCCAGCCAAGGCTACCAAGAGAGTCCCAGGAAAGGCGTAAAGCTACACAGAGAAACCCTGTCTCAAAAGCCAAAAAAAAAAAAATTATAAAGTGCAATATAAAAAGATCTTTCTGTCAAGAAAGGTAGAAGAATAATGCTAAGGGTATTTTGAAAAGTAACTGTGAGATATCATTGGATTGAAAGTGTCCTCAATTTCCATTGTTCAAATTCTAAGCAAATCTAACCAAGTACTAAAAAATTGACTTCACTTATTTTACTTAAAAAAGTAAGTTTTTTTTAAAACATAAAAATACTCAGTAGGAGTGAAAATTTAGAAAAATATCATACACACCATATTAATGGTAAGGTTGTACATTAGTAAAAGAGGTATCAAAAATATAAAATGTACATATATTTAAATACAGATTATTCATATCTAGAAAAAAAATTATATAGATACTAAACTCTAGAGATATAAATATTCATTGTATTATATTCATGAATAAACCAAACCAGGAATAATATTAGATTCTTCATTAAATTATAGATCTAAATGAAGGCCATAAAATAGTTAACAATCTTTGATATCTTGATGTAGTAGCCCAGAGTTTCCCAAAATGTTCTGGAAAAGACTTAGTTCTCATTGTATTTTCTATAATGTAATCCCATTTATACATTTATAAAAAGTCTTTAACATATACATGTACATACATGTATTTGAAATAATTTTGAGGTATTTTGAATGGTGGAATTAAATTAGTTTATGTGTCTATTCTGCTATTCATATTCTAAGATTCATTTTGGCCTTACCTATACTCATACATGACCCACTGAAACATTATTAGTTGAGGACTAGAAGAGTTTATCCCTACTCAGAAGGAAAACGATACCTTTATTGTATCATATGGAGCAGTTTAAGATATCTGTCTCACAATGCTCATTATGAGGAAAAAATTTAACTTTTTCATTTGAGTTGCATGGACTAGTTATTCATCCTGCAACAAAAACAAACAAAATACCAGTATATCTGAGAAAGTTTTCAGATATATTCCCAGAACATTTCCCTAGACAATTTGTGACAGCTTTAAAGGAACTATATTTCATGCTTGAAGTTAACTTTGCAGTAAGGATTATTGCTTCCCTAGAATTTAATTATGTCTTTGAGGTAGAAACATATTTTAGTAAGCTTGAGAGTAGCTTACTAATGCATGTTAATTCCTGAGAATTGCAGATGTAAGAAAGCAAACAATGCAACCAAGGAAATTGTTTTTTTTTTTCTTTTTGTAGAGAGAGAAAAAGCAACAAATTAGTGTAAATTTTTATGAATATATTGAAGAAAGTACAGGAAAATATCCATTGCACATTCAAAAATAAAAATAGAATTTTATGATATTCTATGCAAATAAATCCCTGCATATCAAATCAGGGCTAGTGTTAGCTTTAGGATGACTTAAATAATAGGATATCCAAGAAATGCCCTAGTGAAAACCCATTAAAGGTGGTGTAGCATAAGTCAGAGGCCTTGAGCCAGACCAATGACCAGTGGCAATGAACACTTGCAAGTAAAGATTAATGTACTCAAGGGTAAACTGTGTGACACAATGGGCCACACTACAGCTTATTCTTATGTTTTTGGTTTTTTATTCTTTGTTTTGGTTTTGGTTTGGTTTTTCTTTTAAATTTAGTTTTGATTGGGGGTGGTGGCAAGGACAGAGGTTAGTTGCAAGGGGATGGAAAGATATTTGGCATCAGAATGCATGATGTGAAATCCACAAAGAATCAATAAAAGTTAAAAAACAACATCAAAAACAAAAACATTTTTAAAAGTTATGGGATAACCAATGTAGCTAGAGTTTTCCACAGTCCTGCTTGGCCCACAGTCAGGACAAATCTCTCTCACCTGTCAGGTCCTCAGCTGCTCAAACTCAACCAAGTAAACACAAAGAGACTTAAATTTCTTATAAACTGTATGGCCGTGGCAGGCTTCTTGTTAACTGTTCTTATATCTTAAATAAACCCATTTCTATTAATCTATAAGTTGCCCTGTGGCTTGTGGCTTACTGGTACCTTACATCTCGCTTGTCATAGTGGCAGCTGGCAGTGTCTCTCTGCCTCAGCCTTCCACTTCCCAGAAATTTCCTCTCTCCTTATCTGCCTATACTTCCTGCCTGGCTACTGGCCAATCAGTGTTTTATTTATTAACCAATCAGAGCAACACATTTAACATACAGAATATCTCACATCAAACCAACTAGAAACTAGGTCAATATCTGTAACCTTAGGCTCTGTGATAAAATATAGCAGCATTTAAATTCAGCTCCAATGGATTATCTCCATATCTCTATGCCAAATCAACTCAAGTATAAACACTAGCTTTTTTTCAAAGCATTTAACTCCTGTCTTGGTGTGTTAAATTGTGTACTCCTTAAAAATGTTCTGAACAATTTATATTTTATGTAAAATAAGTTGAGCCAAATTTGCCAAAACTAGTTTTACTATTATTCAATTCTCTTGTCATTTCCTTCTTATTCATGTGTTTCAACTACTATCTCTTTTTTTGGAAGTCAGTTTTGGTCTTCACAAGTACTGGTTTGCATCTCCACCTGTCTACTGGTTATCATTACTACAACGTTCTAATATATTTCTCTATTCACTCCCCTTCCAACCTTATGGTTCTATTAATAAAAGTTTTATTTTTGCTGACATCTCTGATTGTCCCAAAGGAGAGATGATACCTTCACAATTGTAGATGTGGGGTAGCAAGGTTAGGATGGGATGAGGATGGCAGTAGTGTAATTTCTATGTTGAACTAGAAAACAGATATAAAAATCCACAACATTGACCAGATCAATATCATGTATTCCTGGCAATTAGTGATATAAATATTTTAAATACTGAATGTAGCCAGTCTTGGAATTTTTTCCTCAGATTTCAAACCATCAAAATTCTAACAGATATGTAATGGAAAACAATTGAATTTGTTGATTCAAATAGTACCAAGATGACAAGATATTGATGCCAGCCACATTGGTGAATACTTTCAATCTCATCACTTAATAGGCTAAGACATTAGGATTGCTGTTACTTCAAGGATATATTGTAAATTATAGGCCATAAAACCTATATAGCAAAACTTTTTATCATATAACAAAGTTAAATGAATAAGCAATTGGATATATATAACAAGATGTGATGGACACTTTAAAAATGTTTTATTTGAAGATGCTTCTTTTTTTCAGATATTTGTGTTTGTGTGATCAGATAAGCATCATAACTGACATTTAAAAAACATGCCAAATGAAAGCAAACATAAAGGATTTTAATTTAGAATGGCCTTTTGATTCAATTAATCTTTATGTCATTAGACATTTCTCTCTGATATTCATCACATAAGGTTCAGTTTCCAGTTCAAAAGTTGTTAAAATAGGATCAATGTGTTTAGTTCCAATTAGAGTGTAGTTGCTACAACTTACTTTAGGTATTTTTTTTCCTAATAATATTTAGGAAATTATTTAGAAACTTCAAGAGAAAGCTAGCCTTTTTGCTATGTATTAGCTGTTTGGCTTTTTGACTAGAATGATTCTTTAGAGTTACAAAAAGTTAAAAAATATATTATTTGATGGAAGGACTTGATGAGACTATTTTTTAGTACTTAGAGTTATAGAGGGATATAATTTTTATACTGTGACCTATAAGCCATGATACATTTATTTCCAATCTACTTTTTCCACACGTTGATACCATTTTTATTATAATAGATTTTGTGCTAATCTCTTTAATTCCAACAGCCGTTCTGACTCTTTGTTGATGAGAAGATACAAAGGAGAACATATTTCAGACTACTGGTACTCAGAAAAAATAATGTTCTAGAGATTATTTTAGAAACTTTGTGCATATATTTTGAGATAATTGTTGGGAATGAGCTCTGCTTTCATTTAATGATAAAGATCTAACAAGGTGATGCTCACAAACTCTAGCAGATGGTCTTATGAGGTAACCCATACTCAGAAAGACAAACATGGTATGTACTCACTCATAGGAGGATATTAGATGTAAAACAAAGGATGGCTAGATTGCTACTCACAACTCCAGGGAGGCAACCTAGAAAACAGGATCCTAAGAAAGACACAGGTATCACCCAATGACAGAGAAATGGATGAGATCTACATGAACAACCTGGACATGGGGCGGGGGGGGGGGGGATAATGAAGGGAAAGGGGGGAGGGAAAAGAAAGTTTAGGGGAGCAGGAGATCCCAGCTGGATCAAGAACAGAGAGGGAGAACAAGGAAAAAGAGACCACAATTAATGAAGACTCCATGGTAATAAGAAGAAGCAAAATGCTAGAGAGGTCCCCAGAAATCCACAATTATACCTCCACTATAGACTACTGGCAATGGTTGAGAGAAAGCCCTAACTGATCTACTCTGGTGATCGGATGGCCAATCACCCTAACTATTGCGCTATAACTCTCATCCAATGACTGATGGAAGTGGATGCAGAGATCCATGGCCACATCCCAGGTGGAGCTCCAGGAGTCTAATCAGCGAGAAAGAGGAGGGATTCTATGACTGAGAATTGTTGAGACCATGATTGGAAAAAGCACAGGGACAAATAGCCAAACTAGTGAAAACAAATGAACTATGAACCAATAGCTAAGGAGCTCCCAACTGGATCAGGTCCTCTGGATAAGCAAAACAGTTGATTAACTTGAATTGTTTGGGAGGCCCCCAGGCAATGGGACCGGGTCCTTAGTGCATGAGCTGGCTGTTTGGAACCTGGGGCCTATGCTGGGACACTTTGTTCAGCCTGGGTGCAGGGAGGAGGGGACTGGAACTGCCTGGATTGAATCTACCAGGCTGGGCTGAATCCCCAGGGAGTCCTTGCCCTGGAGGAGATGGGAATGGGGGGTCGGCTGGGGGAAGGGGGCCTAGAGGAGGGAGGACAGGGGAATCTGTGGCTGATATTTAAAATTAAATTAAATTATAAAATAAAAAAAAATACAAAAAAATTCCTTGAAGGGAGAAATTTGTTGAAGACATCTCATTTAGGACTGAGTCTCACTCACGGTGGTCTGGCTCAAACTGTTTGGGGGGCACCCAGGCAGGGGGATCGGGATCTGTCCCTGATCTATGGGCAGGCCTCTGGAATCTGGTGCCTGTGGTGTGACACCTCACTCAGTCTTGGTGCAGTGGGAAGGGGCTTGGCTCAGTGTGCTCGGCTCTGCTGACTCCCCATGGGAGACCTTGATTTGGGGCATGTGGGGATGTGGGGTGGCTTGGGAAAGAGGTCTGGGGGTGGGAGGAGGGAGGAGGGAGGATCTATGGATAGTATGTGGAGTGAGTAGAAAATTTCTTAATAAAAAAAAAGAATTGCTTTAATTCTTGTAGGAAGACACTGCATATTCCTGTTTATAGGCAATGAGTCTAGAATCCTTGTACTGATTAATTTACTGTGTAGTGAAAAATGTCCTGAAAATAGACATTTTTATTTAACATTGGTGTATTTCCATAGAAAGGAAGCACATTTCTTCTAAGAGACATATAGTTGAATTTTGAATGTTATCCATTTAAACATCCTATTCAAAGGATTAGTCCATTAATATTTTAGGTAATTATAAATTGGTAATATCTTTCTATAATCATTTTATGAATGATTTTCTAGATTTATTGGTTTTTTTTTTCAGATCTTCTAAAGAATCTCATTGTGGCTAATTGATTTGTTTTTAACCAATGTGCTTTAATTATGCGCATATTATTTGAGGTTTGATAAAAGTAGAATTTTGTTTCATAGTTACCATTATGCTTAGAAAAACAGATTTGACTAAACCAAGCTAGTTTTATATGATATAACACAATGTCAAGTACTATAAAATAAACTTTTAAAAGGATGAGAGAACTGTAGATGAATTGCTAAATGGTCTTATTAATAAAAATAATAATAATAAAAACACCCACAGCCAGATATTGGGGTTAAAACCTGAGAGATCAGAGGAATAGGAAAATCCACAGAAAACTTCACCTCAGTCTCCAGAGACCTACTTCCTTTATACCCACGCCTGTGTGCCTTTCTGTTCTGCCATCTCATTTACTCTCTCTACCTAGCTACATCATTTCCTGTCTGTCTGGACAAACCTCCAGAACTCTATGATTAGTGCTGGGATTAAAGACATATGTGACAACAATGGCTCTATTCCCAGCGTGTTCTTGAGCTCACAGAGATCCTGGTGGATCTCTGCCTCTCAAATGCTAAGATAAAAGGTGTGTGTTACCATTCCCTGACTTCTAATTAATATAGTGGTTGGCTTTTTCCTCTGACCCTCAGATAAGCTTATTGTGGTACACAGACAAAATATCACCACAGAGAACAAAATATTTCATGTGACCAGTCTCTTTATTTTAAAATAACATCCCATTTTATATATTATCAATATTACATCTTAATATATTGATGTTTTTTATTTTGTCATTTAGTTTTTTAATCTACACAACTAATATATGAATGATTTATTTGTCATATAATATTTGAGCATTTAATATTTTGTTAGCATAGTCTTACAAATGTGTTTTATCATTTTCATACTTTCTTAATTATTTCCTGTAATATAGGTCTCACAAACATATATTCTCTCAGCTTTTGTTTTTCTGTGAATCTCCTGATTTCTCTTTCATTATTTTCAGATTACATTTTAATTACATTTCTCCCTTCCCTTCAGACTATCCCACATAACCTTCCTTACTTTCCTTCAAATTAATGATATCTTTTGTATAAGTTGTTAATAACATGCATGTATTTGTTTTATGGAAAAATACAATCCAAAATATAGCCTGTCATGTCCTCATAATGTTTTGTGTGTATAAGTTTTGAGGGCTGACTGTTTGGCACTGAACAACCGATTGTACTTATCTCTGGGGAATTAAGTTCTTTGCAGTTCTTTGTGTAAAGTCGAAGATTTGTGGACTTTCATCCATGCAGTTTGGCATTTTTATTGTCTCATTTTTATCTTTTATTATTATAATAATAATTATTATTATATTTGTGTTTTAATTTTACACATCAGCCATGGGTTCCCCTGTCCTCCCCCCTCCCGAACCCACCCCCAATTTTCCCCCATCTCCTCCCCTCCATTCCCATCTCCTCCAGGGCCAAGTATCCCCTGTGGATTCATATAAACCTGGTGGATTCAGGGCAGGCAGGCCCAGTCCCCTCCTTCCAGGCTGAGCAAAGTGTCCCTGTATAAGCTCAAGGTTCCAAACACCCAGGTCATGCACCAAGGACAGGTCCTGGTCCCACAACCTGGATGCCTCCCAGACAATTCAAGCTATTCAATTGTCTCACTTATCCAGAGGGCCTGATCCAGCTGGGGGGGCTCCACAGCCTTTGGTTCATAATTCATGTGCTTCCATTTGTTTGATTATTTGTCCCTGTGCTTTTTCCAAACTTGGGCTCAACAATTCATGTTGTTAGAGTCGCTCCTATTTCTCGACAATTGGACACCTGGAGCTCCACCTGGGGCCTGGCTGAGGATATCTGCATCCACTTCCATCACTTATTGGATGAGAGTTCCAGCAAGACTGTTAGGGTGTTTGGCCATCTGATCATCAGACTAGGTCAGATCAGGCTTTCTCTCGACCATTGCCAGCAGTCAACAGAGGATGTATCATTGTGGATTTAAGGGGACCTCTCCAGCACTCTGCCTATTCCTCTTCTCATGTGGTCTTCATTTATCATGGTCTGTTATTCCTAGTTCTCCCTTTCTGTTCTTGATCCAGCTGGGATCTCCTGCTCCCCTAAGCTTTCTTTCCCTCAAAACATGCCCTTCATTACTCCCACTGTCATCCAGGTTGTTCATGTAGATCTCATCCATTTCTCTGTCATTGGGTGATCCCTGTGTCTTTCCTAGGGTCCCATTTTCTAGGTAGCTTCCCTGGAGTTGTTTAGCAGTCTAGTCATCTTTGTTTTACATCTAGTATCCTCCTATGAGTGAGTACATACCGTGTTTGTCTTTCTGAAACTGGATTACCTCACTCTGAATGATTTTTTCTAGATCCATCCATTTGCATGCAAACCTCATGATGTTATTGTTTTTCTCTGCTGAGTAGTTCTCCATTGTGTGTACGTACCATATTTTCTTTATCCATTCTTCAGTTGAAGGGCATCTGGGTTGTTTCCAGGTTCTGGCTATTACAAACAATGTTGATATGAACATAGCTGAGCAAATGCCCTTGTGGTATGATTGAGCATTCCTTGGGTATATGCCCAAGAGTGCTACAGCTGGGTCTTGGGAGAGATAGATTCCCAATTTTCTAAGGAAGCACCATATTGATTTCCAAAGTAGCTTTACAAGCTTGCATTCCCACCAGCAGTGGAGGAGAGCTCCCTTTGTTCCACATGCTCTCCACCATAAATGTCTTCTGTGTTTTTGATCTTAGCCATTCTGACAGTTATAAGGTGGTATCTCAGAGTCGTTTTGATTTTCATTTCCTGAATAATTAGGGATGTTGAGCTATTCCTTAAATGTCTTTCAGCCATTTGAAATTCCTCTGCTGAGAATTCTCTGTTTAGTTCTATAGCCCATTTCTTAATTGCATTGTTGGGCATTTTGATGTCTAATTTCTTGAGTTCTTTATATATTCTGGATATCAGCCCTCTGTCAGATATGGGGTTGGTAAAGACCTTTTCCCATTCTGTAGGCTGTCCCTTCTTTTTGTTGACCATGTCCTTTGCTCTACAAAAGCTTTTCAGTTTCAACAGGTTCCATTGATGATTGTTTTTCTCAGTGTCTGTGCTACTGGTACTATATTTAGAAAGTGATCTCTGGTGCCAATGCATTCAAGAGTACTTCCTAATTTCTCTTCTATCAGGTTCAGAGTAACTGGATTTATGGTGAGGTATTTGATCCACTTGGACTTAAGCTTTGTGCACGGTGACAGATATGGATCTATTTGCAGCCTTCTACACATTGACATCCAGTTATGCCAGCACCACTTGTTGAAGATGCTTTCTTTTTCCATTGTAAATTTTTGGCTTCTTTATCAAAAATTATATGTCCATAGGTGTGCAGATTAATGACAGGGTCTTCAATTCGATTCCATTAGTCCACCTGTCGGTGTTTATGCCAGTACCAAGCTGTTTTTAATAAGGTAGCTCTATAGTAGAGCTTGAGGTCGGGTATCTTGATGCTTCCAGAGGTTGTTTTATTGTACAGGAGTCTTTTGGCTATCCTGGGTTTTATGTTTTTCCATATGAAGTTGAGTATTATTCTTTCCAGATCTGTGAAGAATTGTGTTGGTAATTAGATGGGGATTGCATTGAATCTGTACATTGCTTTTGGTAAGATCGCCATTTTTACTATGTTACTGCCTATCCATGAGCATGGGAGGTCTTTCCATTTTCTGACATCTTCTTCAATTTCTTTTTTCAGGGACTTAAAGTTCTTGTCATATAGGTCCTTCACATGCTTAGTTAGAGTAATCCCAAGGTATTTTATAACATTTGTAGCTATTGTAAAGGATGATGTATCTCTGGTTTCCTTCTCAGCCTGTTTGTCTATTGTATATAGGACAGCTACTGATTTTTTTGAGTTGATTTTGTATCCTGCTATATTGCTGAAGGTTTTTATTAGCTGTATCAGTTCCTTGGTTGAATTTTTGTGTCACTCATGTATACTATCATGTCATCTGCAAGTAGGGAAAGCTTGACTTCTTCATTTCCAATTTGTATCCCCTTAATCTCCTTATTTTGTCTTATAGCTCTGGCGAGAATTTCAAGTACTATATTGAATAAGTATGGGGAGAGGGGACAGCCTTGCCTTGTTCCTGATTTTAGTGGTATTGCTTTGAGTTTCTCTCCATTTAATTTGATGTTGGCTGTTGGCTTGATGTAGTTTGCCTTTATTATGTTTAGGTATGTTCCCTGTATTCCTGATCGCTCCAAGACCTTTATCATGAAGGGGTATTGAATTTTGTCAAATGCCTTTTCTGCATCTAGTGAGATGACCATGTGGTTTTTTTTTTCTTTGAGTTTGTTTATATGGTGTATTACATTGACGGACTTTTCTATGCTGAACCACCCTTTCATCCCTGGGATGAAGCCTACTTGATCATGGTGGATAATTGTTTTGCTGTGTTCTTGAAGTCTGTTTGCCAGTATTTTATTGAGTATTTTTGCATCAATGTTCATGAGGGAGATCGGTCTGTAATTCTCTTTTTTGTTGCATCTTTGTTTGGTTTAGGTATCAGGGAAATTCTGCAGTGAAACCATCTGATCCTGGGCATTTTTGTTTGGGAGACTTTTAATGACTGATTCTATTTCCTTAGGGGTTATTGGATTATTTAACTGGTTAATCTTGTCTTGATTTAACTTAGGTATGTGGTAACTATCCAGAAAATTATCCATTTGTTTAAGATTTTCCAGCTTTGTGGAGCAGATGTTTTTGAAGTATGACCTGGTGATTCTCTGCATTTCCTCATTGTCTGTTGTTATGTCCCCCTTTTCATTTCTGATTTTGTGAATTTGGATGTTCTCTCTCTGTCTTTTGGTTAGTTTGGATAAGGGCTCGTCTATCTTGTTCATCTTCTCAAAGAACCAACTCTTTGTTTCATTAATCCTTTGTATTGTTCTCCTTATTTCTATTTTATTGATTTCAGCTCTCAATTTGATAATTTCCTGGCATCTGTTCCTCCTGGGAAACTTTGCTTCATCCTGTTCAAGGGCTTTCAGGTGTGCTGTCAAGTCACTAGAGTGTGATTTCTCCAGCTTCTTTATGTGGACATTTAGTGCTATGAATTTCCCTCTTAGCACTGCTTTCATAGTATCCCATAAGTTTGGGTATGTAGTGTATTCATTTTCATTGATCTCTAGGAAGTCTATAATTTCTTTCTTTATTTCTTCCTTAACCCATTGGTGATTCAGTTGAGCATTATTCAGTTTCCATGAGATTGTAGGATTTCTGTAGTTTTTTCTGTTGTTGAAAGCTAACTTTAAACCATGATGGTCTGCCAGAACACAGGAGGTTATTCCAATTGTTTTGTATCTGTTGAGATTTGCTCTGTGGCCAAGTATGTGGTGGAAGTATGGAACCTTTTAAAGAAGGTTCCATGGGGTGCTGAGAAGAAAGTATATTCTTTTTTGTTGGGGTGGAATGTTCTGTAGATATCGATTAAGTCCATTTGAGACATAACATCAGTTAAGACCATTATGTCTCTGTTAAGTTTCAATTTTGCCGATCTGTCCAGAGGTGAAAGTGGGGTATTGAAGTCTCCCACTATTAATTTGTGGGTTTTTATATGTGATTTAAGTTTTAGTAATATTTCTTTTACATATGTGGGTGCCCTTGTGTTTGGGGCATAAATGTTCAGAATTGAGACTTCATCTTGGTGAATCTTTCCTGCAATGAGTATGTAATGTCCTTTATCATCTCTTTTGATTGATTTTAGTTTGAAGTCTATTTTGCTGGATATTAAGATGGCTACACTAGCTTGCTTCTTAAGACCATTTGATTGGAAAGTCATTTCCCAGCCTTTTATCTTTAGGAGGTGTCTGTCTTTGAATTTGAGGTATGTTTCTTGTATTCAGCACAAAGATGGATCCTGTTTTTGTATCCATTCTGTTTGTCTGTTTCTTTTATAGGTGAATTAAGTCCATTGATATTAAGGGATATTAGTGACCAGTGATTGTTCATTCTTGTTATTATTTTTAGTATTTGGTTGTAGTTTGTGTGTACTTCTCTTCTTTGGGGTTTACTGCTGTGGTGTTATCTATTGCCTGTGTTTTCATGGGTGTATCTGCCTTCCTTAGGTTGGAATTTTCCTTCTAGTGCTTTCTGTGGGGCTGGGTTTGTGGATGAGTATTGTTTAAGTCTGGTTTTGTCTTGGAAGTTCTTGTTCACTCCATCTATGATGATTGAGAGTGTTGCTGGGTGTATTAGTCTAGGTTCGCATCCATGGTCTCTTAGTGCCTGCATTATATCTGTCCAGGTCCTTCTGTCTTTCAAAGTCTCCATTGAGAATTCAGGTGTTATTCTGATGGGTTTGCCTTTATAAGTCTCTTGGCCTTTTTCCTTTGCTGCCTTTAATATTCTTTCCGTGTTCTGTATGTTAATTGTTTAATTATTATGTGGCAAGGGGACTTTTTTGGGTGTTCTAGTCTGTTTGGTTTTCTATAGGCTTCTTGTACCTTCATAAGCATTTCATTCTTTAAGGTTGGAAAGTTTCTTCTATGCTCTTGTTAAATATATTTTCTTTGCCTTTGAGTTGTTATTCTTTTCCTTCCTCTATCCCTATTATCCGTAGGTTTGGTCTTTCCATGGTGTCCCAATTTTCTTGGGAATTTTGGGTTATGACTTTGTTGCTCTTGTGGTTTTTTTGACTGATGAATCTATTTCTTCTACCGTATCTTCAACACCAGAGATCCTCTCTTCCATTTCTTGCATTCTGTTGGTTATACTTGCATCTGAAGTTCCTGTTCATTTACTCAGATTTTCTACTTCCAGCATTCCTTCTGCTAGTGTCTTCTTCATTTTTTCTATTTCCCTCTTCAGTTCTTGGACTGTTTCCCTTGTTTTTTTTCTTTTTTTCCTTATTTTCATTCAGGAACTTATTGTTTTCTTGTGCTTTAATTGTCCTTTCCTCTAGTTTTTTTATAACGTTTTTCCCATTTTTTGTTTGTCTGTTCCTCCACTTTATTTTTGATTTCTTCTATATAAGGCTCTAGCCTCTTCATGATGTTACTTATAAGGTTGTTTTCTTTTTCTTCTTCCATTCCGTGATGGTCAGGTCTAGCTGTTGTAGAAGGGCTAGGTTCTGGTGATACTGTATTGCTCTTTATTTTGTTATATGTACTTCTTACTTGATGTCTACCTATCTCCTCATGGGTTCATTTTGGTCTTATCAGTGTAGTTGGTGTAGAGAGAGTTGACAGATTTTGGGAGCCTCTCTCTGGTCCAGATGAAAGCTCTGGGCCAGATGGGAGCTCTGGTCCAGATGAAAGTGCTGGCTTGATAAGAGCCGGGGGCTGGACTCTGAGTCTCAGGAAGTCCCTGGGGTCTCCTTATCTTGTCCAAATGGGAGATCCTTTTGTCCAGATGGGGCTTCTGGGACAGGATGGAAGCTCTGGTCCAGATGGGCGTTCCAGGGCATATGGGAGCTGGGGTTTCTCTTGTCCAGATGGGAGTTCCGGGACTGGATGGAATGCTGGACACCGTTCTCTAAGTCTCTGTAAGTTGTTGGGGTCTCCAGCAGATGGGTGTGGGGGCAAGGCGTTGAGGTTTTAGTGTCCACCAGAGGGTCTCTCTGGTCCAGATGGGAGTTCCGGGGTGGATGGGAGCTGGGGGCTGGTCTCTGAGTCTCAGGAAGTGGCTGGGGTGTTGGGCAAATGGGTGTGGTGACAGGGTGTGGTGACTGCAGGGTCTGCCTGGGGTCTTGGAAAAGGAGAGCCTTCCCACAGGGCCCACCAATTGGCTGGAACCTTGGGCCAAGTTGGGCAGGTCCTCCCAGGATGGTGCCCAGGGGTGGGACCCTGGGGCAGTTGCCTCTCTGACTATTACCCCAGGCACTCACCTCTGGTCCAGATGGGAGTTCCGGGGCTGATGGGACCTGGGGGCTGATCTCTGAGTCTCAGGAATTGGCTGTGGTCTTTAGCAAATGGGTGTGGGGGCAGGGTGTAGAGACTGCAGGGTCTGCCTGCAGTCTTAGAAAAGGGGAGACTTCCTGCAGGGCCTGTGGAATGGCCAGAAACTGGGGCCAAGTTGGGCAGGTTCTCCCGGGATGGCTGGTGCCCAGGGGTGGGACCCAGGGGCAGTTGCTTCTCGGCATGTTTTTTGATGTCCTACTTCTTCAGCTCACATTTAGCCCATCAAATTGGTAAGACTTTACTGGTATAGCTTTTGATGTTGCTAGGAGACACAGTCTCACAGCAAAGCCACCAATCAACTTTTTCTTACAATCTTTCTGTACCCTCCTCCACAATGTTTCCTGAGCCTTAGGTGGGGGATTGTTTTGTAGATATATCCATTGTTACTGAGCTCTACCATCTGCATATAGATTGGTTGTGGTTTTCTGTAATGGTCTCTGCTGCACAGAGAAGTTGTTTTTTGAAGAGGGATGAGAAAATTACACTAATCTGTGGGTAAAGGATAGTTGGTTATAGATGATTAGAGATTATGCTAGTCTAGTAAATTTGACATCATAGATTTTCCTCCAATAAGCATGACTTCAGTAGCACTGAATAGTTAGCTAGGTTTCTAGTAACAGGCATGATATCCCTTTTGTTGATTGGCTCTAAAGTCCAATTAAAAACCAGTTAATTACCACCAAGTTATGTTTGTCACAACTGTGCCTGTAAGATTATCATGCCGTGCTGGCCATTAATGTGATTCATAGGTTTCATAGCTGAATGGGACTCTTGATTGCCTTCCTCCTTTGGAAGATGGCATACTGCATTCTCGTACCAAGAAAGCCTTCAGAGAGGAAGCATTAAGGTCAGTTCTAGATCAGAGGCCTCTTAGCCCTGTTTCTGAAGCTTGTGGTGTCTTCTTTAATGAGGACTTAACTTCAACTTCTGGGTGTAAATAAGGGCAGCAGAAATAAGCTGTACGTTTAATATGTCTCTCAGGTAGGCCTTGCCAACAACTCAGAACACAGCTTCTCATGTCTGGTACTGTGATTTTTGTTAGGTGGTCTCTGTATCTTGGAAGGAGTGCTGTCTACACAAATGAGAAAAGTTCTTTATATCTATACATGTATATTTATTCATGGAATTATAGGCCTTTTAAAGTAAATAGTAAATAGTCTAAGATTCCTAGTATATGATTCCTTGTGGCTTTTTAGGTCATACATTTTGTTATTTTACCTACCTCCTTTCACTGCAATTACCTCCCACCCCTTTCCCTACAGAGCCCCACTTTATTATCTCCAATCAGATCAATGTATTTGGACTATTCTCTTTTACTTTCTACCCACCTCCTTCTGTATTTACCTCCATCCCCCTTCACTAAACAGCACCCATTTTCTATTGCCCTGATCAGATTATTTGTACACTGATATTCCCTTGTTTATTGCCTACCCATTCCCTTTCTATTTTGCTTTCTCTGTTCTTGTAGTTTATATCTACATGAGGTTTGGAGCTAGGAGCCAGGTATTTTTTTTCTTCAATACTTCATTGTGCCCTGTAATGTTACTTCTGAGAAATCTTCTGTCATTAGAACTGAGACACACTCATGAGCAATTTATTTCTCTACTCTTAATTAAGATTCTTATCTTCACCTTTGAGAGACTGATTTTAAATGGGCTTGATTGAAATGTGATTTGTGATATGATCTTTCTATGCCTAGATATTTACATTTTTCTCTAGTTTTGAAAAGTTTTTAAATGAAATTTCTACCTTTGGGGCATTTTCATGGTCTTCATAGTCCTTAACAATCCAGATATTTGTTCTTTTAACATCATCACAACTGTAAACTTTCTACTTTCTCTTCATTCTGCTTTTTTCTCCTATGACAGTGTATATTCAAAATCCTTATTTCTTTCTGTGATTTATTCTATTTTTCTATTTTACTGAAAGGCAACCTGGTATAAAGCATAAAGGTTGCAGAGTGAACATGTGTGTGTGTACAAGCATATATGTATATAATGTATATATAATATGATATATAATTGGCCACAGTGAATCCCCTTACCTTGAATGCTAATTTAGAAAATATTAAAGTATATTTTCATGTCCTTAATTATTTCTCGATTTTGTGTCTGGCTGCTTGATCCATTATGTAGAATCAGATACTAAAAACAGCACATATTAGCCCTGTAATTTTCCCAACAATTTGTGCCCTAATTTTGGGAGATCTGTTTTCTGTGTGTCTGTTTATAAGTATTATATCTTTATATGTTTCTTTTCACCCATAGATTATTGCATTTCTCATCCTTTGTTAGAAAAGCATATTGAGGCAATAGATAGCAATTAGTATAGAGACCCATAATTGATCAAGTACTGTGGTGGTATTGTGTTCCCTGAGATATTGTGCACACTAATAAACTTATCTGGGGTCAGAGAACAGAACAGCCACAATATTAAGCATAGAGATTAGGCAGTAGAAGCACATGCCTTTAATCCTAGCATTCCAGAGAAAGAGATCTACCTGAATGTCTGTGTGTTCAAGGATACAGCCAAGCATGGTAACTCACGCCTTTAATCCCAGAAGGTGAGCTTTTAATCCCAAGGATTGATGGCAGAAAGCAAAAGGGTATATAAGGCGTGAAGCCCAGAAAGTAGAAGCTTTTAGCTGGTTAAGTTTTTAGGCTTCTAGCAGCAGTTCAGCTGAGATCCGTTTGGATGAGGACACAGAAGCATCCAGTTTGAGGAAACAGGATCAGCTAAGGAACTGTTGAGGAAGCTGTGGCTTGTTATGCTTCTCTGATTTTCCAGCATTCACCCCAATGCCTGGCTCAGGTTTGATTTTATTAATAAGACCTTTTAAAATTCCTGCTACAAAGTACAGAGAATAAGAATCTGCATAATGCTCAGCCCTAAATAGGACATTTATGTTACAACACCTCCTCTCAACACTCAAGGATCATCATGGAGGAGGGATCACAAAGATTGTAAGAGCCAGAAATGGTGACTAACTATGCCTTAGTTAGGGTTTCTATTGCTGTGAAGAGACACCATGATCATGGTACTTTTATAAAGGAAAAACACTTAATTGTGGTGACTTAGGTTTTCAGAGGTTTAGTCTATTGTCATTATGGTGCAACATGGTAGCATGCATGCAGGCAGACACGGTGCAAAAGCTGTAGCCAAGTGTCCCACATCTTGACTTTCAGGCAACAGGAAGTGGTCTGTCTCAATGGGCATGGCTTGAGCATATATGAGACCTCAAAACACTCTTCCACAGTGATGCACTTCCTCCAACAATGCCACACTTCCTCCAACAAGGCTATACCTCCTAATAATGTCACACTTTCAGAGGCCATTTTCTTTCAAACTACCACAGACTACAAGGAAACCATGTTGTCCAGACAGAACAGTGCAGCTGCAGATATGAACTCACCATGATTGTAAAAGCATGCACAAGATCTGTCAAAGCTCAAACTATACAAAATCTCAGCATTGAAAATGAATGTGAGCATAAAGTCCCACAGCAAGCGAGGAAATTTTGTTATTGATACCTTTGGAATGCTCAGCTTTAATTGGATGTCTATATTATATCTTCTTAATGAGTTTACAGTTTTATTGATTCATTAATTATTCTGTCTTTTAAATTGAATTATTTGCAATCTGAGATGGTTAATACTGCTGGTCAAGTAAACAGGATCTAAAGTCAAAAGGAAAAAAAATTGGCATCATGTGTAGAAAAATTATCTTGATTATGGTATAGACTCCAAGAATTTCTGTCAGGGATTATCTCCATGTGGTTAGCTGAGGTCTCTTGAATTTTGTAAATCTCTCATTTATTTGAAGGAAAAAATTTGTGTATTTATATATATACACAAATACATAATACACATATATGAGATTACCTTTTGTAAAAGCCTTGAAAGTTTCTTCTGATAAATTTTATGATGAATTTCAGTGAGAATTACTTGTGTGTGACAAGCCATATTTATCTCTGTAGCCTTAAGATTCTTGTTTTGTCTTTGCTTTGTGTCTTGGTGTAACTCTTTTTACTTGTCTTAGTTAGATGTTTTAAAAATCCTTTATATTTGAGATTGATGTATTTCATAAAATTTGGTGATTTGGGGATAATTTAATCAATTGAGCTGTCTTATTTTCTTCCATAGATTCCTGTAGTATGTGAGCTGGTCTACTTGTTGGTTGTCTTCATGTCTCTTGGGCTACATGACTTTCCTTTTCTCTTAATCATTCTCCTCATACTTCATGTGTCTGTTGTTGAAGTTTACTGACTCTGAGTTTTGCTTGGTCAAATATGTGTTTAGTTTCTTTGTTTATTTTAGTTAATGCATTGTACCAATAAAATTGTTTTATAGTGGTTGTCCAGTATATCATATATATCTGCTCCCTTAGCAAACCATAAATTAATTTTATTTTTATTTCTTTCTATGCCTTTAGATTTGCTGTTTAAAATTTAGAATTTTTAATGAAAAGTCCAAATTCTTATGATTATTGCAGACCACTTCAGTTATAAGAAAGTACTTCATTGATTACTGTGACTTGTTTTTAAGTTTCTGGGTCTTTCTTTATCATGCATGTGGCTTTAGTTAGTATCTGCATGTAGCAATTACCTTGTATGCATGTCTACTTTTGAATGCCTTAGTTTATCCTAACTCATTAAGCTCCTCTACTGTAGCAGGGTCCTTTGTTGTTGTTTCCTTTGGGGGCGGGGGCAAGTAGGTACAGAGTCCAACCACACAGACTCTGGGAGAATATTGAATCAATAAGCTCAGTTTATTCAGGAAGAGGCAAACCTTATATACCCTCCACCCCACCTGGGGGGAAGTCTGATGAAAATGCATCTGCTGGTGTGACATGGCTCTCTCTCATTGGTCCAGGTCATCTCCAAATCATATTTCAGCTGCTGTTGCTAAGACCCTTAGGCAGACCTAGGCTGGCTCTCAGAAAGTGTCTTTTTTACTTATTTGAGCTGGATGGACCACAAACCTGTTAGGGATGAATCATCCCACATTCTATAGAACTTTTGATGATTTATTTGATATCTCCTCTAAATCTTGCTTCTGGTGTTTATAGGACTATAGACTCAGTGTGACCGTCATCATCAACAGCTACCACATTTCACAGCCTGTGATTAATCATACTTAAGCAAGATAGAAACCTTCTAGATAACTGGAATGTTACAAATACTCTAGTCTCTCACATTCAAATGGAACAATTTGGAGTTGGCCCATACATATTCTACATACACATACATACTCTATTTTCTATACATTGGCTCGTTTCTATTAATTAAATATTTCATTGCATGGCAAGTGACTGAAAGCAGAATATTATGCAAGCTTGTCAAGTGTTCTACCACTCAAATGCATCCACAATAATTCATTAGCTCTTATAGTGCAACATATTTGGGGCTCCTAATACCTCTTCATAAACTGTATGTCTACATGCTTAACCTTTAATCAGTTGTATGGCTTGTGTAAACACAGTCATTTCATTTATCACATACAGTAATAGTATAGATGCTGAAGATTTTGAATCTTGATCCTAGTCATATGATAATGAGTGATTGAAGGACAATCCTGTAACATTGACATTAAGCTGAGTCAGATGTTTACAACAAATATAATATGTAATAAACAAGAATGATTCATTTTTTATGCAGAAGGGATACTGTCCTTCAGCAATCTAATACAATAAGGCTCTCTATAGAATGATGGAGATGGCTATACTATAGTTATTCTAACAGGTATCAGAGTATTTTGTGGGTCTTTAATCAAAGAAAACATATCCTGCATTACCTAAGTCATTCTAATTTAGTCTAGTGTAATTAACTTGAAGAATTGATCACCCACTGGTTTGCTATGGGCGATGATCTATTTTTCTTTTAATGAGCATGACCAGGAAGTTCAAATTTGCCTGAAAATAACTGTATGGATATCAGCCAGATTGGTCATTTCTAACTCCTTCCAATGTCACTTACTAAAATGAGGACAAATATTGTCTTTTTCATATACTACAGTGGAATGTGTTTATGTGCTCTTTTGTGACATTGATAGCACTATTAGATGTACATGATACTTACTAAAATATGGACATAAATAACATTTGTATAAGAAGTTAACCAAGTCAAGCATGAAAAAGTAAAATATCCTAAGCTAGGGCTAGACTGTGAAAAATTTGATGAAATTAGGACATTATAAAAAGATTTATAAGGGCTATTTAAGGCCCAATTCCAAATTAAGAAAATAATCTTTTCAAACTGCCAAGTTGATTTGTTGCTAGAGATTTCCAATAGTATAACTAAGATGTCCCCCCTGAGGGAACCTGCTCCAAATACTCCTGTTGATTCTAGTGAGTGCATTTCTCATTACATGCAAACCCACTGGTTATCTATCAGTACAGAATTCACCATGGGGATTCCTGTAGGATGCAACAGCCAGAATTAGTAGATTTAACCTTGCTTTTGCTATTTTTAACATTGGGAATTTTATCATTTTGTTTAAACCTAGTTGCTTAACTTTTAAACAGAATGCTTCTCAGATACCCTTTGTAGTAAAACACCTAGTTCTTATTTGTCCTACAAATTGGATAACAGAATCTAGGCAATGCCAGAGGCATCCATGTGATGTTCCAAATTACTCATTATATAATATAGTACATAAAATTTTTATAGGCTTCCTCAAACTCAGTTAAAAATGTTTCCATCTAGGAACTGTGTCTTTTAGTAAATTTTGAAACCTGTGTGTTTGAACTTAGGTGTATATAAGAGCAATATGGACAGTAGAAATAAAATGTTAACCATTACATTCTAAAATTGGTATAGAGTGCTAGGTCCTGGAGCTGTTTGTGCATGTTATTGGTTATCCACTGGACAATCTTATAGTCATGGGATAATAGTTAATCCCACAGCACTGCCATGTCCATGAGATCACCATCTTCACCTTTTCTTCAGTTTAGAGCCAAACATATGTGTATTTCCATAGCAAGAACATCAGTTTATCCTGTATCTTAAGTGTATTACTCAGGAAAGGTGATAGAAGACACATGATTTTGCCATTTCCCTTTGTTTTCAGTTCCATTTTTCTCATGAGTTTTATTTTTTCCCTGATTTCCTTGTGACACATCCACATTTTTACTCAAGTATTGGCCTTGATGATTAAATGACTTCAGGCATGCCATGAAACAGACAAATTCCACAGAAATTTTCACCACTACCAATACCTAAGATCTAACTCTTACATAAATGTATTATTTTTTGTGACACTCAATGTTTCCATAATACTGATTAAAATCTAACTGAAATGCTATAGTCTGCATGAGATGTCCTAAACTTCAAGAATATACTGCCACAATCCACATTATACTGCTTTTCTGGACAGTTCTGAGCAACAATATAACATTTTTTTGTAGATCAGAAATTTATGTATGGGAAAAGCTTCCCACTACTAATTTTATAAGAAATATAAATTGCTGCTATTTCATTTAGTAGCTAGGACGTTTGGCATTCTTTTAAATGAATATCTTACTATTTTGTAGCCCAGGGCAATGCTTTGACCTTTTCAATATTCCATAATTAGATTGGCTGCAATTCTACTTTGCCTCCTGTTTACAGTCTAAGCAGCCTCTGGGAAAGGGGCAGAATGGCCAGCTGTTCACAGTTGAAAATATTTTAAAGGTCAAAGAAATAGAGCATTTTAACTGTCTATTCTAATGAAACATGTTCACCTTTTTCCATGAGAATATAAGGAAATAGAAAATGTGTTTTCCATGAAACAAAGATGAGATTTTGCTACAGTTCTGAAAATTTTCAACTGACTTAGGTGAATGTCTTAACCTTTAGACAAAGTTGTCTGCTTATAAAACTGGTTTTTGTCTGTGTCTTACTTCACTCACTTCTCTTTCCAGTCAGAGCATGCCTCTTTCTGTTCAGTATTTACAAAAACTGGATACCTAAATGAAGTTTTAACAAAATCTATTGGCTTCCAAACTATATGATGAATAAATAATGTCTGCTTTGGGATAGATGTATTTCAAATAATGTTCATATTAACAAACTGGATTGGTATGTTTTAAAATTTTTTAACACATCAGTTTTTTACTCTTCAAGGTTTGTAAATTGCTCAAATGAATTTTTTTGTATTGCCAAATATATTTTAATGAATATCATTAAATGCTTCCTTTATGATAGAGATAATCATCTGAATATCAAGAATGATTTCTCTAAGGATTGTAAGAGAAAATATGGATTCCTAAGGGAAGTACTGACCTCAGCATACATTGTGCAAAATATATTGTTCTGTTTGTTTCCTTAGTTTTTCATATGACCTAATGAAAAAGCATGACAATAACAATAATATACATTCTCTCAAAAGGAAAATATGCAAATAACATTCACAAATAAATTTTTATGAGTAGTTTGAATAACTTGAATTGGTAAATGAAAATGTTATTTCATAATATTAAAAAAATCTCTTCAAGAAATATCTGGGTCCTTTGGTTTAAAAAAACACAGGCGAGTGCCTTTACTTTATCAACCTGATGTTTCATATTTAATAATTTTATAAATTACGACTGGGCAATGATTCAAATCTGCCTTTGTTTTTTGTTTATTAAAAGACTTTAGAAATTATTTTCAAGAAGTTAATGGGTACCTTTCCAAAATATGTGGATTTTAAATACAGGGAGAAAACCCTTATTTACTTCATCTTAAAAAATAACATAAAGACCTTGATAAGTCTAACCTGACAAAAGATATGAGAGAACACTAGGAAAGTTTCAAATCTATATAAGGTGAGCTGTAGCAGAAAACAGCTAATGACAGGATATTACAGTATTAGAAAATAATGTTGTGGTATGATGGTTCTGTATGAAGAATTCTATGGCAAAATCTACATGGTAATAACTTTCATAATGATCACCTGTTTATATGGAGTTACAGAACGACCAATCTGCAGGAGTTCTGTGAAAATCCTGTAATTATAGCTACAGATTTTTGTATTCATCTTCATGAATGCTAGAAGTGATGCACTTAAGGGTGAAGTGCTATATCTGCCTTGAAGAGCAACTCTGAGAAAAGTATGCAAATACATAAGTAATAGTTACATTGCATAGAAATTACCAGACTACTTTTCTCTTTTATATATTATTATTTTGGCTATGAATTCAAATAATGTGTTGAATAAAAGAGGAGAGATTGAACATTTTTATCTAGTTCAATGAAACTGCTTTCAGTTTTCCTCCACCATTTAGTGCCATTTACATACTGGTATGTTAAACATGGCCTTTATAATGTTGAAATATTTCCTCTTATCTATAATATCTACAGAGATTTTACTGTGAAGGAATGTTGAATTTTACAAGGCTTTTGATGAATCTATTGAAATGTTCTCATCATTTTCATTCTTAATTATACACTGGGATATATTATCAATCTGAGAATATGGAGCCATCCTTGCATCCCTGGAATAAAAACAGCTTATTCAGAAATGTGATCTTTTTAATGGGGTATTGAATTAATTCTAAGAATTTGTGTATTATTTGTTTATTTATATCAGATGTTATGAAACAGAGTGTTGCTTTCTAACCCTATCTGGCTTAGAATTCAGTATGCAGCCCAGACTGGCTTCAAACTTCAATCAGTCCTTCTTCAGTCTCCCAAATACTAAAATTATACATTTCTTTCCATTTCCAAATTTTCAAATTTCTGAATGTCTCCTTGAAAACATTTCCTGAATGTTCATAGAAGAAATTGTTATATAACTATCTTTTTTTGTTATTTATTATATTTGTGTTTTAATTTTACACATCAGCCGTGGGTTCCCCTGTCCTCCCCCCTCCCGCCCCCACCCATAACTATCCCCCAGCCCCTTCCCTCCATTCCCATCTCTACCAGGGCCAAGACTCCCCTGGGGACTCATTTAAACCAGGGGGATACAATACAGGCAGGTCCAGTTCCCTCCTTCCAGGCTGAGCAAAGTGTCCCTGTGTAAGCCCAAGGTTACAAGCAGCCAGCTCATGCACAATGGACAGGTCTGAGTCCCACAGCCCAGATGCCTCCCAAGCAGCTCAAGCTATTCAATTGTCTGGAGAGGGCATACTCCAGCTGGGATCTCCACAGCCATAATTCATGTGCTTCCATTGATTTGGCTATTTGTCCCAGTGCCGCGCCAATCTTGCTCTCAACAATTCACGCTCTTACAGTCCCTCCTCTTTCTCAACAATTGGACTCCCAGAGAGCCACCTGGGGCCTGGCCTAGGATCTCTGCATCCACCTCCATCAGTTATTGGATGAGAGTTCCAGCACGACAGTTAGGGTGTTTGGCTATCTGATCACCAGACTAGGTCAGATCATGCCTTTTCTCAACCATTGCCAGCAGTCCACAGAGGATGTATCATTGTGGATTTCTGGGGACCTCTCCAGCAATCTTTCTATTCCTGTTCTCATGTGGTCATCATTTATCATGGTCTGTTATTTGTTGTTCTCCCTTTCTGTTCTTGATCCAGCTGGGAACTCCTGGTCCCCTAAGCTTTCTTTCCCTCAAAACTTGCCCTTCATTACTCCCACTGTCATCCAGGTTGTTCATGTAGATCCCATCCATTTCTCTGTCATGGGTGATCCCTGTGTATTTCCTAGGGCCCCATTTTCTAGGTAGCCTCCCTGGAGTTGTGTAGCAGTCTAGTCATCTTTGTTTTACATCTAGTATCCTACTATGAGTACATACCATGTTTGTCCTTCTGAGTCTGGATTACCTCACTCAGGGTGATTATTTCTAGATTCATCCATTGCCAGCAAACCTCATGATGTCATTGTTTTTCTCTGCTGAGTAATACTACATTGTATATATGTACCATATTTTATTTATCCATTCTTCACTTGAAGAGCATCTAGGCTGTTTCCAGGTTTTGGCTATTACAAACAGTGCTCATATGAACATGGCTGAGCAAATTCCCTTGTGGTATGATTGAGCATTCCTTGGGTATATGCCCAAGAGTGCTATAGCTGGGTCTTGGGGGAGATGGATTCCCAATTTTCTAAGGAAGCACCATATTGATTTCCAAAGTGGCTGTACAAGCTTGCATTCCCACCAGCAGTGGTGGAGAGTTTCCCTTGCTCCACATCCTCTCCAGCATAAGCTGTCTTCTGTGTTTTTAATCTTAGCCATTCTGACAGGTGTAAGGTGGTATCTCAGAGTCATTTTGATTTGCATTTCCTGGATAATTAGGGATGTTGAGCAATTCCTTAAATGTCTTTCCGCCATTTGAACTTCCTCTGTTGAGAATTCTCTGTTTAGTTCTATAGCCCATTTCTTAATTGGATTGTTGGGCATTTTGATGTCTAATTTCTTGAGTTCTTTATATATTCTGGATATTAGCCCTCTGTCAGATGTGGGGTTGGTGAAGACCTTTTCCCATTCTGTAGGGCATTGCTTTGTTTTATTGACCATGTCCTCTGTTTAACAAAAGCTTCACAGTTTCAACAGGTCCCATTGATTGATTGTTTCTCTCAGTGTCTGTGCTACTGGTGTTCTATTTAGAAAGTGGTCTCCAGTGCCAATGCATTCAAGACTACTTCCTACTTTCTCTTCTATCAGCTTCAGAGTAACTGGATTTATGTTGAGGTCATTGATCCATCATTCTCAGTTTGGATTTCCTGCCTAACTTTATCTTGTTCAGCTATTGGCCAGTCAGATTGTTTATTAAACCAATCATAGCAACAAATATTCACACAGTATATAGAAGTGTTATTCTACAACACATGGGGTAAAGGCTATATGTAGGCACCACTTCAACTTCTCCATGTTTAATGCGATTTCTGGTTGTTCTCCCTGTAAGTTCATTGAGAGCACCGGTCTTTGTCTTATCAAAAGCCTGCATTGTTTGGGGATTTCAATGGAACCACCTTGGCTAACATCTCTATTGAATGCAATCCATTCCGGCCACTGGAAGCCATACACTAGTGTGTAAATGTACTACATTCTCTTTATCCATTCTTTAGTTGAGGGATATCTAGGTTGTTTCCAGTCTATGGCTTTTATGAATTAAGTCTCAATGAACATGTTTGAACAAGTGTCCTTATGGTAGGCTGGAGCATCCGTCAGGTATGTGTCCATGTGCTGTGGAATAATCCTTCTGTACATTGTGAATATATATTATTCTCATTGATTAATAAAGAATTATTGGCCCTTAGCCAGGCAGGAAGTATAGATGGGATAACCAAACTAAGGATGCTGGGATGAAGAAAGGCAAATTAAGAGGAGTAGGCAGAAGACACAGGGAGAAGCAAGATAACCATACCATACTTAAAAAGGTACCAAGCCACTTGGCAGAATGTAGATAAGAAATATGGGTTAATTTAGATGTAAGAGTTGGCTAGTAAAAAGCCTAAGCTATTGGCCAAGCATTTATAATTAATATACACCTCAGTGTGTTTATTTGGGGGCTTCTGGCAGGACAAGAACTTCTGCCTATATCCAAGAGTGTTAGAGCTGGGTCTCAAGGTATATCAATTCCCAATCTTCTGAGAAACAACTATATTGATTTATTTCTATAGTGGCTGTACATGTTTGTACTCTCACCAGTAATAGAGGAGTGTTCCACTTGCTCCACATCCTCACCAGCATGAACTGTTATGTGTGTTATTGACCTTAGCCATTTTACAAGTGTAAGATGGAATCTCAGTTGTTTTGATTTGTATTTTTTGATGGCTCAGCATGTTAAACATTTTTTAAGTATCTCTCAGCCATTTGAGATTCCTCTATTGAGAATTATTTTTAAATGGTTTATTATTAATTATTATTATTATTATTTTACATCTAACTACAGTTTCTCCTCCCTCCTCTCCTCATAGTCTCTTCCCACCCAACTCTCCTCTAATCCCCCATCCACTCCTCTGTTTCTAATAGAAAAGAGCAGGCCTCCCATGGATATCAACCAAATACAGCATATCACGTTTCAACAAGACTAGGTACCACCCCTCATATTAAAGTTGGACAAGGCAATCCTGTATGAGTAATAGGGTCCCAATAGCTGGCAAAAGAGTCAGAGATAGCCCCTGCTCCCACCGTTAGGAATCACATAAGATTATCAAGTACACAACTGTAATACATATGCAGAGGGCCTAAGTCAGTCCCATGCAGGCTCCCTGATTGTCAGTTCAGTCTCTGTGAGCTCCTATGAACCAAAGTTAGTTGGTACTGTGGGTTTCCTTGTGGTGTCCTTGGCCCCTCTGGCTCCTACAGTCCTTTCTTCCCCTATTCTGCTGGACTCCCTGGAGAAACTCTTTGTTTAGATATATAGCCCATTTTTAACTGAATTATTATTTTTTTGATATCTGGTTTCTTGAGTTCCTAATATATTTTGAATATTAGCCCTCTATCAGATGTGGAGTTGATAAAAATCTTTTCTGATTTTGTAGGCTGCCACTTTGTCTGACAGTGTTCTTTGCCTTACAGAAGCTCTTCAGGTTCATGAGGTCCCACTTTTTAATTGTTGAACATAGTCCCTGCACTATTGGTGTTCCATTCAGAAACTCCTCTCCTGTGCCAATGTATTCAAGGATGTTCCCCAATTACTCTTCTATTAGATTTAATGTATCTGGCTTTATGGTGAAATCTTTGATCTACTTAGACATGAGTTTTGTGTAGGGTTATTAATATTGATATGTTTGCATTATACTCCACACCAACAACTAGTTCTAACAGCACCATTTGTTGAAGATGCAGTCTTTTTTTCAGTGTGCATTTCTGCCATCTTTACCAAAAATCAGGTGTCTATATGTATTTGGATTTATGTCTGGATCTTGAACTCAATGCCATTGATCAACATGTCTGTTTTTGCATAAATACCTTATCATTTTATTACTGTATCTCTATAGTATAACTTGAAATCAGGGATGGTGATACAGCCAGCATTTATTTCAATGTTCAAGATTGTTTTAGCTATCCTTGGTTCTTTGTTTTTCCATATGGAATTGAGAAACATTTTCTCAAAGTCTCTAAAGAATTGTGTTGGAATTTTATTGGAGATTGCATTGAATATGTAGACTGTATTTGGTAGGATGGCCATTTTCACTATGTTAATCCTACCAAACCATGAGCATGGGAGATCTTTCCAGCCTCTGATATCATCTGTGCCTATTGTAATGGGTGTATTTTCCCTAATTCTTTCTTAACCTGATGTATTATTTGTATATAGGAGGGTTACTGATTATTTTTTTAATTAATCTTGTATACAGGTACTTCACTGAAAGTATTTATCAGCTGTTGGAGCTCCCTGGTAGAATTTTCAATACTACTCTCTATTTATACTATCATATCATCTGTAAAGAACAGTACTTTGAATTCTTTCTTTCCAATTTATATGCCCTTGATAACCTTCAGTTTTCTTGTTGCTCTAGCCAAAACTTCAAGTTCTACATTGAATAGATAGAGAGTGGACACCCTTGTCTTATTCCTGATTCTAATGGATTTGCTTTAAATGGAATATCTCCCTTTTAATTTGATGTTGGCTATAGGTTTTCTGTAAATTGCCTTTATCATGTTTAGGTCTGAGCCTTGTATCACTATATCTCCAGAATTTTTATCCTGATGGGGTGTTGGGTTTTGTCAAAGGTCTTTTCTGCATCTAATGAAAAGATTATAGCTTCTTCTATAAGTTTGTTCATGATGGATTATATTTACTGATTTTCATATATTGAATGATCTCTGAATCTCTATGATGAAGCCTACTTGATCATGGTAGATGATCTTTTGGGTGTGTTTTTGGATTCAGTTTGCAAGTATTTTATTGAGTATTTTTGCATCTATATTCATAAGGGAAACTGGTTTGTAATTATCTTTCTTTCTTGAGTCTTTATGTGGTTTGGGTATCAGAGTAACTGTGTCCTCATAAAATGAATTAGGAAATGTTACTTCTGTTTCCACTTTGTGGAATAATTTGAGGAGTCTTGGTTGTTAACTCTTTTTTGAAAGTCTTACAGAATTCTGTGCTAAAAATCCTCTGGCCCAGGTATTTTTTGCTTGGGAGATTTTAGTGAATATTTCTATTTCATCAGCAGTTATAATTTTATTTCCATTGTTTATCTGATCTTGATTTAACATTGGTAAGTGATGCCTATAGAGAAAATTACTCATTTCTTATAGATTTTTCAATTTTGTGGAGTAGAGGTTTTGAAAGTATGACCTTAATATTTATCTGGATTTCCTCCATGTTTGTTTGTTTGGTTGGTTGGTTGTTTGGTTGGTTGGTTGGTTGGTTTTTTAAAGACAGGTATTTCCTGTGTAACTGCCCTGGCTGTCCTGTAATGTGCTTTATAGACTATGCTGGCTTTAAACTCACAGAGATCCACCTGCCTCTGCCTCCCAAGTGCTGGAATTAAAGGCAAGTGCCACCACATCAGTGTTTGTTTTTATGTCCCCATTTTTGTTTCTGATTTTGTTTATTTGGATACTCTCTTTCCATCTTTTAGTTAATTTGGGTAAGTGTTCAGCTATCTTATTGATTTTCTCAAAGAACCAACACTTTGTTCCATTGATTGTTTGTATTGTTCTCTTTGTTTCTATGTTATTGATTCTAGCCCTCATTTTGATTATTTCTTGGCATCTACACCTCTTGGATGTGATTACATCATTTTGTTCTAGAGCTTTTAGGTGTGTTGTTAATTTGCTAATCTGAGATCTCTGTATTATATCATCTCCTTCATGAAGGCCCTTACTGTTATGACTGTTATGAACTTTCCTCTTAGCACCACTTTCATTATATCCCATAAGTTTGTGTATGGTGTGCACTCATTTACATTGAATTCTAGGAAGTCTTTAATTTCTTTCTTTATTTCTGTTTTGTCACATTTTTCACTCAGTAGAGAGTTGTTCAGTTTCCATGAGTTTGTAAGCTTCTTGTTGTTTCTGTTGATATTGATAACCAGGTTTAATCTGTGGCGGTCTGATAAGATTCAGGGGGTTATTTCAATTTTCTTGTATCTATTGATAGTTGCTTTGTGGCCAAGTTGTCAGTTTGGAAGAAAGTTCTATAAAGTACTGAGAAGATGGTATATTCTTTTGTGTTTGGGTGAAATGTTCTTAAATATCTGCTAGAACCATTTGATTCATAATGTTTGTTAGTTTCAGGATATCCCTATTTACCAGCTCTTTAGTGATTTTGCTTGTGCAAGATTATTTCCTATGTTGTTTTTGTTGTTTGAGACAGGGTTTCTCTGTGTAGCTTTGCTTTGTAGACAGGCTGGCCTCAAACTCAGAGATCTGCCTGCATCTGCCTCCCAAGTGGTGGGATTAAAGGTGTTGGCCACCAACGCTTGGCTTATTTCCTATGTTTTAATGGGTGCTGTTAACCTCTTTGGTTGGGATTTTTTCTTCTAGAACTTTCTGTAAGGCTGGATTTGTGGGTAGGAATTGTTTAAATTTGACTATATAATGGAAAATATTTTCTCCATCTATGGCAATTAAAAGTTGTTCTGAGTATTGAAGACTAGGCTAGCATCTGTGGTCTCTTAGAGTCTATAGTACATATTTCCAGGCCCTTCTTATTTTTAGAGTATCCATTGAGAAGTCAGGTGAAATTCTAATAGGTCTGCCTTTCTATGGTTCTTGCTATTTTTCCTCGCAGCTTTTAATATTGTCTTGTTTTTTTGTATGCTTAGTGTTTTATTATTTGGCAAACGGATGTGTCGCTGAAGTTTTCCTGGTTGTGCCCCATGGTCCTGTAACCACTCAGACAAAAATGAACACACAAAGGCTTACATTAATTACAAACTGTATGGCCTAATGGCTCAAGCTTCTTGCTAGCTAGCTCTTACATCTTAAATTAACCCATTTCTAGAAATCTACACCTTGCCACGTGGCTTGTAGCTTACAGGTATCTTTACACCTTGATTCCATGTGACTGGCTGGCTACTACTGACTCAGCCTTCCTGTTCCCAGAATTCTCTTTTCTGCTTAACCCACCTATACTTCCTGCCTGGATACTGGCCAATCAGCATTTTATTTATTAACCAATCAGAGCAACACATTCACAGCATAAAGAGCAATATCCAAAGCACTCCTCACATCACATTCCCCCTCACATCTCATTGATCCTTTGTATCCTTTATTCTATCATTTTCAATATTTTCCCCAATTTGATTATGTGCATCAATGTTCTATTTTTCATTTAGCTTACTCTTTGATTTTGTTAGACTTTGGCTTGTATCACTCAATTGTTTATTTGTGCCCCCCCTTTTTTAATGTAAGCACACATAAACTTCCCCACTGGAACCTATTTCACTATGTCCCAAAGGATTTCTTTTATTTTTACTTCATTCTGAGATTTTATAATTTTCTTTCAAATCTCTTTAGTAAATCACTTACCATTGCAAAAGTGTAATTTTCAATCTCTGTATATTTGCATAGTATCTATGTAATTCACTTCTGATTTTCATATTCCATGCTCTTTATAACCTAAAATATATAATTTAGAGAAATTGTCAAGAGTTTGTGACTGAGCAAAGTGTCCCTGTGTAAGCCCAAGGTTCCAAACAGCCAGCTCATGCACTAAGTTCAGGTCCTAGTCACATTGCCTGGATGCCTTCCAAACAGTTCAAGCTATTCAGTTGTCTCACTTATCCAGAGGGTCTGATAGAGCTGGGGGCTCCACATCCTTTGGTTCATAATTCATATGCTTCCATTCTTTGGCTATTTGTCCCTGTGCCTCTCCAATCTTGGTCTCAACAATTCACTCTCTTATACTCCCTCCTCATTCTCAACAATTGGACTCCTGGAGCTCTACCTGGGGCCTGGCTGAGGATCTCTGCATCCACTTCCATCAGTTATTGGATGAGAGTTCCAGCATGACAGTTAGGGTGTTTGGCCATCTGATCAGCAGACTAGGTCAGATCAGGCTTTCTCTCGACCATTGCCAGCAATCTACAGAGGATGTATCATTGTGGATTTCAGGGAACCTTTCCAGCGCTCTGCCTATTCCTGTTCTCATGTGGTCTTCATTTATCATGGTCTGTTATTCCTAGTTCTCCCTTTCTATTCTTGATCCAGCTGGGATCTCCTGGTCCCCTAAGCTTTCTTTCCCTCAAACCTTGCCCTTCATTACTCCCACTGTCGTCCAGGTTGTTCATGTAGATCTCATCCATTTCTCTGTCATTGTGTGATCCCTGTGTCTTTCCTAGTGTCCCATTTTCTAGGTAGCCTCCCTGGAGTTGTGTAGCAGTCTAGTCATCTTTGTTTTCATCAAGTATCCTCCTATGAGTGAGGACATACCATGTTTGTCCTTCTGAGTCTGGGTTACCTCGCTCAGGATGATTTTTTCTAGATCCATCCATTTGCCTACAAACCTCATGATGTCATTGTTTTTCGCGGCTGAGTAGTACTACATTGTGAATATTACCATATTTTCTTTATCCATTCTTCAGTTGAAGGGCATCTAGTTTGTTTCCAGGTTCTGGCTATTACAAACAAAGCTGATATGAACATAGCTGAGCAAATACCCTTGTGGTATGATTGAGCATTCCTTGGGTACATGCCCAAGAGTGCTATAGCTAGGTCTTGGGGGAGATGGATTCCCAATTTTCTAAGGAAGCACCATATTGATTTCCAAAGTGGCTGTACAACCTTGCATTCCCACCAGCAGTGGAGGAGAGTTCCCCTTGCTCCACATCCTCTCCAGCATAAGCTGTCTTCTGTGTTTTTGATCTTAGCCATTCTGACAGGTGTAAGGTGGTATCTTGGAGTCGTTTTGATTTGCATTTCCCAGATAATTAGGGATGTTGAGCAATTCCTTAAATGTCTTTCAGCCATTTGAGCTTCCTCTGTTGAGAATTCTCTGTTTAGTTCTATTTCTTAATTGGACTGTTGGGCATTTTGATGTCTAATTTCTGGAGTTCTTTATGTATCCTGGATATCAGCCCTCTGTCAGATGTGGGGTTTTTGAAGAATGTTTCCCATTCTGTAGGCTGTGGCTTTGTCTTGTTGACTGTGTCCTTTGCTCTACAAAAGATTATCAATTACAACAGGTCCCATTGATTGATTGTTTCTCTCAGTGTCTGTGCTACTTGTATTATATTTAGAAAGTGATGCCAATGTGTTCAAGTGTACTTCCTACTTTCTCTTCTATCAGGTTCAGAGTTGCTGGATTTATGTTGAGGTCTTCGATCTACTTGGACTTAAGTTTTGTGCATGGTGACAGATATGGATCTATTTGCAGCCTTCTACACATTGACATCCAGTTTTGCCAGCACCATTATTTGAAGATGCTTTCTTATTTCCATTGTAAATTTTTGGCTTCTTTTTAAAAAATTATATGTTTATAGGTGTGCAGGTTAATTTCAGGGTCTTCAATTCGATTCCATTGGTCCACATTTTGGTTTTTATGCCAGTACCAAGATGGTTTTATTATGGTAGCTTTATAGAAGAACTTGAGGTCGGGGATAGTGATGTCTCCAGAGGTTGTTTTATTGTACAGGATTCTTTTGCCTATCCTGGGTTTTGTGTTTTTCCATATGAAGTTGAGTATTATTCTTTCCAGATCTTTGAAGAATAGTGTTGGTAATTTGATGGGGATTGTAATGAATCTGTAGATAGCTTTTGATAAGATTGCCATTTTTACTATGTTAATGCTGACTACCCATGAGATCTTTCCATTTTCTGACATCTTCTTCAATTTCTTTTTTCAGGGACTTAAAGTTCTTGTCATATAGGTCCTTCACATGCTTAGTTAGAGTAACCCCAAGGTATTTTATATCATTTGTGGCTATTGTAAAGGGTGATGTATCTGTGATTTCCTTCTCAGCCTGTTTGTCTATTGTATATAGGACAGCTACTGATGTTTTTGAGTTGATCTTGTATCCTGCTATGTTGCTGAAGGTTTTTATTAGCTGTATCAGTTCCTTGGTTGAATTTTTAGGGTCAGTCATGTATACTATCATGTCATCTGCAAATAGGGAAAGCTTGACTTCTTCCTTTCCAATTTGTATCCCCTTAATCTCCTTATGTTGTCTTATAGCTCTGCCTAGAACTTCAAGTACTATATTGAATAAGTGTGGGGAAAGGGGACAGCCTTGCATTGTTCCTGACTTTAGTGGTATTGCTTGAAGTTTTTCTCCATTTAATTTGATGTTGGCTGTTGGCTTGCTGTAGATGGCCTTTATTATGTTTAGGTATGTTCCCTGTATTCCTGATCGCTCCAAGACCTTTATCATGAAGGGGTATTGGATTTTGTCAAGTGCTTTTCTGCATCTAGTGAGATGATCATGTGCTTTTTTTTCTTTGAGTTTGTTTATATATTATGTATTACATTGACGGACTTTTTTGTTTGTCTGTTCTTCCACTTCATTTTTGATTTATTCTATATAAGGATCTAGCTTCTTCATGATGTTACTTATAAGGTTGTTTTCTTCTGCTTCTTCCATTCTGTGATGTTCAGGTCTAGCTGTTGGAGAATGGCTAGGTTCTGGTGATGCTGTATTGCTCTTTATTTTGTTGTATGTACTTCTGCCTTGACATCTGCCCACCTCCTTGTGGGTTCTTTCTTGGTCTGATCAGTGTACTTGGTCCAGACAGAGCTGACAGATTTAGGGAGCCTCTCTCTGGTCCAGATGGAAGCTCTGTGCCAGATGGGAGCTCTGGTCCAGATGAGAGTGCTGGCCAGATAGGAGCTGGGAGGCTGGACTCTGCATCTCAGGAAGTCCCTGGGGTCTCCTTATCTTGTCTAGATGGGAGCTACTCTTGTCCAGATGGGCATCCCAGGGCAGGATGGGATGCTGGACACTGGTCTCTAAGTCGCTGGAAGTGCCTGGGGTCTCTGGCAGATGGTCATGGGTGCATGGTGTTGAGGTTGTAGTGTCCACTGGAGAGTCTCTCTGGTCCAGATGGGACTTCTGGGGCGGATGGAAGCTGGGGGCTGCTCTGTGAGTCTCAGGAAGTGGCTGGGGTCTAGGGCAAATGGGTGTGGAGGCAGGGTATGGAGACTGCAGTGTCTGCCTACAGTCTTGGAAAAGGGGAGCCTTTCTGTAGTGCCCAACAATTGGCCAGAAACTGGGGCCAAGTTAGGCAGTTCCTCCCACCCCCGGGATGGCTGGTGCCCAGGGGTGGGACCCAGGGGCAGTTGCCTCTCTGACTGTTATCCCAGGCACTCATGTCTGGTCCCGATAGGAGTTTTGGGGCCAATCTATATTATATTTTTTTAATGAGATGGTATATTGAATTATTGCTTTATTATAATATCTTAGCATATTTATTCTTTTACATTGTTATACTTATTGTAGTTTTATTAAGTTGGGTATATTGTGCACCCCAATAAACTTATCTGGGCATCAGAAAACAGAACAGCCTTTATATTAAACACAGAGTTTAGTCAGTGTTATCACATGCCTTTAATCTTAGCATTCCAGAGGTAGAGATCTATCCAGATCTCTGTGAGTTCAAGGCCACACTGGAAACAGCCAGGCATGTTGACACACACCTTTAATCACAGCAGTTGGGATCTCTATTGTTTTTCTTGGGAAAGACACATACCTTTAATCACAGGAAATGATGGCAGGAAGGTATATAAGGCGTGAGGATCAGGAATTAGAGGCTTTTAAATTTTCAGAATTTTAGTAGCAGTTCAGCTAAGATCCATTTGGATGAGGACTCAGAGGCTTCCAGTTTGAAGAAACAGGATTGGCCTGAGAAGTTGGCAAAGTGAGGTAAGCTGTGGCTTGTTCTGTCTCTCTGATCTTTCAGAATTTACCCCACTAGCTGGTAACAAGATTTTTTTTTCTAATAAGACTATTTAAGATTTGTGTTACATATATAGGTACAATTATTTTATATTTTTGATGATGAGTTGATGACTTTTGTCAGTATAGGGTAAAATTTTCCTTATTGTTTCTAATTTGGCTTGAATGCAGATTTGTCAAAAGTAAGTATGCTTGGGATGCCATTTGTCTTCCTCTATCTCTACAGTTTAGGCCTGCATATCTTTGCCAGTGAGATAAATTAATTGATGTTATCAAATAGTTGTGTAATCATGATGCTATGTGGAAGTTCTGGCAAGAAATAGAACCTTCTCATGTGGAAGCTGAGAGATGCATTGATTGATGAGTGTAAAGATAAATATTAGGAGTCAGTTTAATATTATGCCCATTTAGCAAAGTAATACTAGTAGATTTTACCTGAGAGTCTACAACCTTTAGAGCTCTTTAAAGGTAATAGTGCTAGGTATGGGTTTAATTTTATAGCCTTTAATACAATCAGAAAGTGAGTGGTTACTTCACTGATTGTTTGAGCCACTATTGCACCAGTGAGCTTATCTCTTAATCAAAAATCACACATGATTACATTCATTCACTTAGGGTGGCTAGAGTGGAGCTGTTTAACATTCTTTTGTCATGCCACCCAAACTTTTCTAGCAGTAGAAATTCTGGTTAAGTAAAATTTCTGGAGTGCGGGCCTTGTTATTAAAAAAGGAAAATGATCTGAGATGTTTCAATACAGACTCTTCCATGCTACAACATAAGATTTTTCTTTTATTTCCTCTGAGAATCAGATTAAACTCTATGACATAAACCTTACAGAACTTGGGATGGAGATTTGTTTCAGTGATAGAGCTCTTCCATAGTTAGCACAAGGCTCTGGTTGTATGCTCTGGAAAAAAAAAAAAGACTTACAGAGTTAATATAATCACAGATACATAGCATCTATAGCTACTTGAACAATCCTTACACAAAAAAATAAGATGTGAAAATAAGAATGGAGCTATTTGAAAGGAAAGGAGTCTATATGGTAATAATGAGTGATGAATGTGTCCACAATACATTGTTTAAATATGCAAATTGTCAATGAATAAATTTTTAAAATTCCCTGGTATAATCTTTCTATCTTTGCAAAATTTTGAAATTAAAAATAAAAATGCCTAGAGCTACAAAGCAGCCAACATAGCTTGATCCCTTGAAGTTTTAAAACTTAGCTTCCACCAAATCTCAATGAAACATTTTACTTTCATAACCTAGAATTTATTAACATGAAATTATTTTGTTCTACTATTGTCTCCATATTTGCCTGTAACTGTGAGAGGGGTGTTTGCCTTGTGATATTGCAGAATCAGAGAAACTAACATGTGTTGTATCTTAATTGTTAACCTTAGCTTGTAGAGAGATCCATAAAATATTGTAAGTGCATTTTTTTTATCAAAGTAGAAATGAAACAGTCTAGGGAATTATAAAGGAGACTAATCAAAGAGGGATGATGAAAAAGGAATGGTAGACAATTATAGGGGTAAATCTGTTCAAAATATATCATATCCTTATATGAAAATGTCTTTATTAAAGCTACTGTATATATTGATATACAGTGACAATATACCAATAGAGCAAAAACAGAACAACAAAAGCACTAACATTGATATTCTCTTTATATTGGACCAGAAATTAGAACTTTGTTGTGATCATTTACCACTTTGATTATTATGGCTTTTATCTCCAGAATACACATATTGCCTTTAAAATAATCTCATGGTTTGGTTTATAATCTTTAATCATAGATTCTTTTAGATATTCAACATAGGTGTTGTGGCTGCCCTGATATTCTTAGCTGCTATATCTTACATGAAGGACTGACTGGTTTAGATTTTCTGCTGCTTATACTTTACTGCTCTTCTAAGTGGCTTATAATTGTTATTGCTATCTGAACATATTACATGATATATTGTCATTTGAATAAAATCTTGTTTCCTTCTTAACGACAAGGATACAAATTCATGGATAAATTCAATGAATTCCATTTCTCACATAGTATATACACAGTGATGCTGCTCCTCAGGCCATGTAACATTAGCTAAGCAATGTCAATCTTCTTGACCACCATGAATTACCATAGTTTTAGCAGATGGTCTTTGATTATCTCTTTTTGACATTCTTTTTCTGCTTATAGCTGCTCTGCATGTATTAGGATCACATCCAGCTGTTAGTTTCTACTAATTGGGAGTTGATTTTTCTACTGTTTTCAACAACTCCCTGGGGCATCCACAGTCTTATCTATTTAAAACTGGCTTTTGACAAGGTAAGGGTTCCACTTTTTGAGGTCGGCTTCTAGTCTCCTTGGGGCAGAACATCTGTGTTCTGCAGCAATAAGTGAAGTAAACAGAAATAGAAACTGATACCACCTCTTGCCAGTGTGGGTCTTGCACAAATCATGTTCAGGAAGGATACAACATACTGATTTTCCTCAGCTGGGTTGGTGAATCTCCCTGGAGTAACTCCTGTATCTCAGCAACCTGAGCAAGATAACATTCTATTCCATGGTCTTCGAGAGTATGGTCTATGAGAAAGGCAACTTTTTACTTTTTTCCAGTTTTTAGGTAGATGTAGCAAGAGGTGGAGTCATCGATGCTACTTTTTTTGGTCTGACATACAATGTATAGGCATCAGACTCCTAAAGAATTACATTCTGAAAATATATTATTTTGATTTTTCACTGGCTGTTTTAATAAGTGAAAATAGTTCTACCACTCCAGGAGTTAACAACCTCTCAGCTGACAAGTCTAGAGCTAGGCCAGGCAAAGAGGCCTCTCAAATGAAGAGGGTTCATAGCCACCAGTCTAGAATCAGGCTTGTGAATTTGCAGAGAAAAGAAGATTTACTTAAGGGCTGAGGAAATAGAAGGGACTAACCCAGTAAGTTGTCTCATACACATAAAGGGTTATCAGGCCTGGGCTCTGGAATGGAACTAGGCTCTATGATTTGCCCAAGAAAACAGGTACTTTATCCAGGGTACAGGTATTTTTTATAATCAATGGGTTCACAAATGGGTCAATCCTATGGTAGGTAAACTTTCTGATGGTAACATGGTAATCAAAACATTTGGCATCTCACTAGTCAATTATATTCCATATACATGGATGCTACAGTTGCATTAAGAAATATGATTATCATTGTAAAGCAAAATGATTAGGATATAGTGATATGTTGTGTACCCTAATAAATTTTCCTGGGGACCAGAGGACAGAGCCAGCCACTAGATTAGATATAGAGGTCAGGCAGTGATGGCACACACCCTTAATCCTATCACTTGGGAGTTAGAAATCCATCTGGATCTCTGTGAGTTCAAGGCCACACTGGAAGCAGAGTCAGGCAGTGGTGGCACACACCTTTAATCCCAGTATTGGGAAGCACATGCACCTTTAATCCCAGGAAGAGACAAGAATGGGCAGAGAAAGGTATATAAGGTGTGAGGAAACAGGAATGAAAGCCGTTCAGCCTTGACCCTTCCAGGTGAGGACTCAGAGGCTTTCAGTCTGAAAAAACAGGACCAACTGAGCAGTTGGTAGGATGAGGTTGTCTGTGGCTTGTTCTCTGATCTTTCAGCTTTCACCCCAATATCTGGCTCTGGGATTTTTACTGAAAGACCACTTAATGTTCAAACATTAGCACAATCAGATTAATGTGTTCATAGAAAAATATGTTTTTGAAAACTTCAGTTGAGATGAGGAATAAATAGGAATCTACAAAATGAGGGTACTACAGTTGACATACAGAAAACCCAACATGTGAAGTTCTGAGATATTGTTCAGTATAACTGAGAAAAAAATATCTCAAATAAACATTTTGTAAGTTCATCCAATATAAAGGAACTAACAAATGGGGTTCTTTTTCTTTTACTGAACTTGAAAAGAAATGAAATTTAATGGTTGGAGGCTAATCTGTATTTTTTTTTGATAAAACAGAGAAGAAAATATGTTTCAGAATAGCTTACAGTAGAGTATTTTGGGTTTTTGGGGTAAAAATGTGTTTCAAGGTAGGAAATAGAGCTGAAAAAATATTTATCACAACACAATTGGAAACAGTATATAGACTTGAGACAAGTGGTAATAAAAATTAATTTATGAATAGTGAGAGGTTCAACATGTACATGTCTTTAAAGTTACTCAAAATGCTATCACAAAAATCATAGTAGAGATGTCAAAGCATATAATTTGATTTAATTCTATTGCCAGAATTATCATCCTGACAATCTGTACTAATTGCAAGGAAAAATCATAATTAAAAGTATTTTTACATCTTTTCACTTCAAATGTTAATGCTAACTTTCTGAGAATATACTTTACTGTCTGGCTAGCAATTAATAATGTCAGCTTCTACAGTTCACCTGGTGGCAAACACCTGTGGAGGAATAGCGTCTGAAATGGATGCTGTGAATGCTTCAGTACTTGCATAAAGAAAAGGGTCACAAAAAAGACCAACATGGATTGGGGAGCAAAATCAATTATAAAGAATATATTTTGTTAATTTAAGTTTCCATGTTATTTGTAAACTAGTTAAACTATTACTCATTATTTTTGGTAGAATAACCTGAAAATAAAAATGTATGGATACAGTGTACATTGCTCTCTAGCTTTTTATGCAATTGTGATACTAACATTTGTTAACATTTTTCCCACAAAACTTAATGTATTTTATTGATGCAATTTATTTAGCATTTTAAATATCATAATATTGCCTTTCTGTATTTCACCTGTATTTATAGTGGACAATTATAACATTTTAAAAGCTATTTGTATTGAAGCAATCTATTCTTCCTCATTTGATTCAAGATGACTTTAATTTATCAGCAAATGTATAGTCCTAAGAGGAGCAAAAGGCACTTTGAAAGCATTAACTAATGTATATTGTACATGGAATCCAAACAGCACTGCATTTTACTTTATGGTTTTTGATGGGTATATGTTATTAACTAAAAATATGCCAAGCTATGATTTATAAAAGGCTTTCTTATGACATTCTCAAGGGATGACAGCTATTCCATTAAGTTATTTTGAGATTCAAGCACTAAATGGAAAATGGAAAATGCATCAAGTTAGAGCTAAACCAAGGACTCTGTGTAGTAAATTCACTCACAATTAAAATGTATAGCAGCTAATCTTTTTGAAAAATCTTGCTTTCAGGATTCTGTGTAATAACTCTGTAAATGTTCACATGCTTCTTATGTGTATTTTATTTGTAAGTTTAATCACTAGAATGTGATTAACTTGAAGATGTTCAAGACAAAGTGGTCAAGATGTGGCTTCCAAAGGCAGAAATCAATAATATTTATTTTAGAATAAACTTGCCCTTGATTCTTTTGATGATTTTAAATATAATCAGTTATAGACTCAGTTTAACAAAATAAAAAAGCATGTTTCCTTCCTTCAAATTACTTGATTAATTAAAATCAGTTAATTTAATTACAAGTCAAGTTCTTACAGTAAAGAACTTCTCATATGGATAAATAAGATGTTCATAATTGATTATAATCCTTCTCATATTACAGTTTGATACCCTTTCCTGGTTATGATAGGTCGTTGCATTTTATATAGTATGAAAACATTACCAAGGACTTTTTTGAAGTTACTGCTTATACTGTCTCTGCATTTAATATTGCAATGTTTAGAAATACTAAGCTGTTTCTAGAAGTAAACATCAGCAGATTTTAGTTAACAGGTGTTACAAATTATCAAGGCCATTATAAGCTAATTAGTTATACAAACATCATCTTAAAAGCAAAGTATTTTCATATTTATATTATTAATTACATCCTTAGGATCTCTTTGTGTCCAAAGATATAAAGGTTTTCTTTCTATCTCACTTCCTGATCCCCTTAGCACTGAGTCAGATAGTGAGACATCTGATTCCAGCTGCATAGCAAATGAACAATTCTGACTGCTCTCATTCTAATGCTCCTCACACAATCTTCCCATGAGATTTAGTCAGTAAGCTATAACTGTAGAATAACCTACAAAACATAAAAGCAACACATTACTTTCTACCTTCAAGATTTATAAAGCCCACACCTAAGTTTCACATTTTGGAAAATACACATTAATTATGATATGTATACATGATTAAGATGACAGGATGTATTTTTTCACAGCATGCAAGTGGTTCAAGAGGAATAGTCTCTACGATTTTGACATAACAATCTAAGAGCAATAAGCCTGACTTGTAGGGAAGAAATAGTAAATCCCTATGTCATACCTGAAAAGATACCTCTGAGAGTTCTATTTCACTTTATCATACAAAGAATCTGTATCCAATGATAGACTCCATTGATTAACCTCCCACAGTACCTTGCTGAAAAATAATATTTAGTCACATACAGGCTTATCTATAAAGGATATTATGATCAATAGAGTCTGACATGGATGCACAAGGGGGTAGTAGTGTACCCTAGTATGTAATTTATCCTCCTACAGTAGAATGCAGCAGTCACACTTACAAAGTTCGCTTATTGAAGTAAGAGACATTAGAATAAACAGAAGAACATTCAAAGAGAAAAATCATGCAGATATATGCTGACAAGCAATTATAAAACACAAAGATATATTCTCAGTATACTCAGTATATATATTTAAAAATACATATTTCTAATGCTTCCACATGAATAGATTTACCATTCTGTTTCCCTCATTTTAAACTCTGGGCATGTATATTGGTATAAGAGCACTCGATTAGCATATGTGAGGAATAATAGTCTACAATAAGCACTGTCAAAAACCAACTAAAGGAAAATTTAAGAAAAATAAAGCTACTTTTTATAAGGAGACTAAATATTGTGTTACTTTTCAACATTTTTACAACTGTTTTTGATGATCATGGTATTAAAATCTACATTCTTGGGCATTCTAGCCAAACATTGCTGCTGGACTACATTCCCAGCCTTATTTTTAATTTTTATCTGTAGATCACATATTACTAAGCCATCCAGTCTCTCCTAGAACACACCTTTCAGCCCAGGCGGGCCTTGAAATCATGGTCTACTTTACCAACCTGCTGTCCCAAAGCAGCTATAATTATCGGCCTGAGGCAATATGCCAATTGTTTTTCAAATGAGACTGAATATATGTGTATATATGCAAGCATTTGACTGACATTTGACCAACAAATAACCTTTTCCAAATATTTAGTTTTCAGTCCATGTAACATTGCCTCTATAATGAAAACAAATCTTTAAACTAATCTTTTTTGCTACTTAAAAAAGTACACCATACATTTGTGATATTTCTACAGAAAGCAGAGCTTGTTTAGAGGTAAAAAGAACTTATCTGCTGATAGTGAGAATGTACACAGAAATCAATGCAAGTTGATTGGCCAGAATGTACTTTTTTTTCTAAGATATTCACAGGACAGAAATCAATGGCAGGATAACTAATCCTTCTACATGAAAATTTTTCCAAATAGAAAAAAATATATATGAATACATCTTCAAGTTTTTCTGAAGTATACAGATGATATATGCTACAAAATATAATTTTCCCTAATATAAAATATTACACACACACACACAAACACACACACACACACACACACACACACACACACACACACACACACACACACACTTACACACTTAATCTAAGTATAGCCTGCTCTGTAAGGCTTAGTTACAGTCCTTATCAGTTTTTCTTTTTCTTCTCCAGACTAGCTAACATCAATCTATATGCAAGTCAACTGGTTCTTTTTTCTGCCTTCTCAAGTCTGTCCAATTGAGCACTTTTGTAGATTTCTCTGCTAATTTCTTTTTTTCAGAATTTCTATAATGTTCCTACCTATTATTTCTCTATATTCTGGTGTTGCCTACTGTAGTGGTGTTCCCATTAAAGAGCCAATTGCAAGTCTTTATTCCAGTCAGCTAGGGATTACACCTGAGCATTTGGGACTTCTGTGCAGCCCCAAGCCTTCCTTAGGGTCCATATTTAAGCAAGGGAACCTCATTCTGGCTGGAAAGTCCCAGGGTTCCTTTTGTACAACTGCAAGCAGATAGTTAAAAAAGGCAGAAAGGGAAGCCCCCAAGATTCCCTTCCCACAACAGCAAGCTAAGCAGATAGTTTATAAAAGCCAACATATGTAATTAGCAAAATAGTGAGGATAGAAAACCTTTGTAAGGGCCCACATACTTGAGTTGCTTCCCTTTCCAGAATTATTTTCCTTAAGTTCCCCTTATATCTACTGGCACTTTATTCAGCAAGATATAGTTTATCTAAGGTGCCAAAATGGAGTTACCATAGTTAACTTACATTCCTTGTCACAGTACTGAGTGATAGTTTCTTTTACATTCCTTCTGTATAAATAGTCCCTACTATTTTTTGAACATACTTATAATAGATTTAAATATTTTCCTATGAACCTCCTCAGCTAAAGCTTCAATTATTTAATAAATTTGTATTGAAAATAAACTTTTAAAAAATAAAACATTTTCAACCTGGAAATTAAATCTATGTGATCTTTCTTATGTCTTATTTTTATTATTGTTGCTGATGCTTTTTACTTAATGACTTTCCACAACTAATACAGACCCTGAGAACTGCAATAATTTTATAATACAAGGTACTTCCCAACATCCCTCATAGATATTGATTTTGAACTTTCCATTCATTTAATTGCATGTTTTTGTTTATTTTATGAACATACAATAAATAAATACAACTACTGACTCTTAATTAGCCATAGTAACAGCAGTAATGCACTAAAATAAGGATTTTGTTTCTAAATTCACAGTTCAGGGCTCAGAATAGATCTAGCCAGAGAAGTGCATGATGTAAGATTTTCTTCAAGAAGAGAGATTTAAATGGTGCAATATCTCTATGCTGTGATGACGTGAAACACACAGCTTTTACCTCAAGCCAATAACAGATGGTCCTCACTCCCAATGTCCTTGATCACCCTTCTCTTTTCTCTTTTTCACTTCCCATTTATATACACTTATAACAACCCATAAAATCAGCTTTTGAAATAATTTTAACTTAAATTCATTCCATTATTTACTCTGTAGCTTAAATTTTAGAAAAAGAAATATATTAAATTATATTATGGATATGTAGCAAATGCTTAGTACAGTGCTCCTGATACTCAGTTACAGCTCAATTAATGTGTGCAGAATAACTAAATGAATGTATGCATGCTATGGTTTTTTACACAGAGTTTGAGTATCTCCAAATTCTTCATATATTGAAATCTAATCCTACTTCTCAAGGCATTAAGAGGGCAAAAATTAAACCAACTATGGACCCTCTGAGGAATGACTAAGATTAGCTAAGCATATTTTTAGGATGAAGCCACCATGATTGAATCTTCATTATTTCCTAACAAGAGATACCAGAAAACATGTATACATACATGTGTCTCTGTCTTGTGCCGTATTATGCACAGAAATGTATTAGGATTCTAGCAGGAAAAATAAAATAAAATTTCCCAGTATCGCTCATCAATCTATTACTAGCAGAAATATGAATCAGAAAAACTGCTTTTCTTTAAAACTTAATTTCATATAGTCACTGATATTTGCTATTAGTGATAAAAATAGGGCAATAAATCTATTAAAATTGAATCTAAAATGATCCCATCCTAAAGGCAAGTTTCTTTAAGTACGTGTGAAGGCACAGAATTATACAATCTCTTCAGTGTTGTTTACTTTTCTCATCACTGACAAAAAAAGCAACTTAAGGCTTTTCTTTGTCTCACAATTTGAGGGTTCAGTTCATTGTGGTGGGGAAGGGTTAACAGAGCATGCAATAGCTGCTCTGGCTATGGCAACAGGAACATTCTGTCCATGTTCAAAACAAACCTTTTTTTTTTTCCTTTCTGTCCTTGTGGGAATGCACTTGGAGATATGACCACATTTTTATCTTCTATGTGAGCCTAAATGGCGTCAAGTTACAATGAAAATTACTATTACAGCTTTCTCTTGCATTATATCCTATTATTAAAGTGGGCACATATTAAGCATCAAGAATACTTTAATAGTAGAAACTGCATATTTACTGTTCATTATACATTTGAAAGATGAATGGAAATATTCTTAGTCTGTGTAAAGGCTTTCCTTGATAGCTTCCATCTTTGCCCTCATTTTTAGTTGTTATTTATTTCCAAAAAATCTGGTATTTTGTACAATATTTGATTGATTTCTTCCAAACTTGGGGGTAGGGGTATGAAGAAATATTTCTCTATCCATGTACATCATTTCACATAAAGCAAATCATGTGACTTCCTATATTGTAATTTGCATTTTGCAGAGGAATTAGATTTTAGGAAGGTCCTTGACACTTTGTTCATGATGCTTTCTTTTTCATAATTTCTGGTTCTGTACATGAGAAATACTTTCTATTTTGTAAATAACAGAAAACAGAAATCATTTCCTTTGATTACTTCCCATTTTCAGTTCTTATTAGCTCAACTAATTGTTATAAAAAAAGTTGCACTATGACATTCAGTTATGAATTGTATAAATATCTACTTCAAAGTCTTCTCATAGAAGAGAAAATGATCATTGTGGTACTACAACTATTGGTGAGGACTATATTAACGCAATTACATATAACTAAAAATAAATAAGGAATTACAAAAACAGAAATAAAATGTTAACACATATGCAGTCTATTATTGATATTCAAATATTTTGAATGCCATGACTCAGCCCTCCTGATCATGTTCAAAAATAAAGATTGGTCTTCTTTCTAAATAAGACAACAAACAATTTTGGTAGATGGTTATGAGACTGAGTACACAATCAGAACAGGAAGCACTCTTTTAAAGCTGACTCTTAATGAAGACTTCATCAGCACTTAGTAAGCACTGAGAAATGTCTCCAGAGTAACTTGTGTCTTTTGTTACAATGATGGAAGTTTCACTCTATAGGTGGTGGTCCACATGCCAGTTTTTATGCCAATACCAACCTGTTTTTATTATGGTAGCTCTATAGTAGAGCTTGAGGTCAGGGATCGTGATGCCTCCAGAGGTTGTTTTATTGTACAGGATTCTTTTGGCTATCCTGGGTATTTTCTTTTTCCATATGAAGATGAGTATCATTCTTTCCAGATCTGTAAAGAATTGTGTTGGTAATTTGATGGGGATTGTGTTAAATCTGTAGATTGATTTGGTAAGATTGCCATTTTTACTATGTTAATCCTGCCTATCCATGAGCATGACATCTTCTTCAATTTCTTTTTTCAGGAACTTAAAGTTCTTGTCATATAGGTCCTTCACATGCTTAGTTAGAGTAACCCCAAGGTATTTTATATCATTTGTGGCTATTGTAAAGGATGATGTATCTCTGATTTCCTTCTCAGCCTGTTTGTCTATTGTATATAGGAGTGCTACTGATTTTTTTGAGTTGATCTCGTCTCCTGCTATGTTGCTGAAGGTGTTTATAAGCTGTATACCCTAACTGTCATCATAGAGCCTTCATTCAGTAACAGATGGAAGCAGGTGCAGATATCCACAGCCAAGCATCAGGCTGAGCTCTAGGAGTCCAGTTGAAGAGATGAAGAGGAATTACATAAGCAAAGGAGGTCAAAATCATGACAGGAAAATCTACAGAGACAACTGACCCAAGCTCAAAGGAACTCATGTACTTTGGATCAACAGCTGTGGAAACTGCATGGGACTAGACTAGACCCTCTGCATATGGGAGCTAGTCGTATAGCTTGGTCTGTTTAAGGGGTCCCTGGCAGTGGGATCAGGATCTATCCCTGGAGCATGAGCCAGTTTTCTGGATCCCATTACCTATGATCAGATACCTTGTTCACACTTGATGCAGCGGATAAAGGCTTGGTCCTGCCTCAACTGAATGTACCAGGTATAGCTGTCCCCCCATGGGAGAACTTATCCTGTTGGAAGAAGGTTTGAGGGATAGGTGAGGGGTGTGTGTGAGAAGGCAGGGGTGGGAAAGTAGGAGGAGGGATGAGAGGGGGATCTTTGGTTGGTATGTAAGATGAATAAAAAAATAAAAATTTAAAAAATAAAACAAATAAAAAATAGAAATATGAACTTATAAAAACAAATATTCTTTTGTCAGTTTTCATTTATACCTGCCATATTCAGGGAGCTCCCAAATATTACATCTAGAGTCGTCACACTGAAACATTTACATATAGATTTATAGATTATTTTTAAAAATTACTATATTTATTTCTCCATCACAGTAAACACACACACACACACACACACACACACACACACACACATACACACACACAGAGTGAGTGAGAGAGAGAGAGAGAGAACATTATAATGTACTCTTTAAAAATTATGTATGAAGGTTTTATAAACTATACTTTCATTTCAGAACAGTAAAGTTAAAATATTCACTAGTTAAAAGGACATAGTATCTCATACAGTTGAATATATATTTCTTTAATTAATTTTTTCAATTATATTTCTCACTTCCTGAAAAAGATACAGGATTGTCTAGTTCACCAGGTCTTCTATTGTCTTTCTATACATGGGAATATGATGACAAAAATCTAATCACTGATGCCCCACATACTGGTAGTATGTTTTCTACATTGTTGTATTTTATGGACTAAATGAATACTTTTACACAGAGTATCTAGTACAGTATGAAATAGGCTCACTGTTAAGAGTACTTGGCATTGGGAACATTTCAAGCAGTGCAAGCAACCTGTAATAACAGTAACAACAATAGTAACAACAACAACAATAATAATAATAATAATAATAATAATAAAAATAAAGAATATATGAAAACAGAGTTTAAATCCCAGCTGGTCATAGCTAGTTGGTTCTGGCATAGGGTACCTACTTGAAGTATGTCTTATTTGAATTGTTTCGAGTTTTTGTTTGGTTTTAACAATGATATACACATATAAAATATCATAATGAAAACCATTATTTTATATATGCTAAGCAAAAACTTAGTTAAAAGGAAATATAAAAAAATATTTTTCAGGACACAAATTCAAGTAGGATGTCACATTTGTATGTAAATAGAAGGAAATGTAAGAATGGCTAGGAAAAAAATTATAATATGGGCACCCTCTATACATTACACAATTTTTATCTATATCAGTACAGAAGTGCTTCACATTCAATGTAATTTCTAGATTGGTGTAGTTAGAGTTTTCCTGCCTGGTCCAGTCAGGACAAATCTCTCTTACCCGCCAGTCCCACAGTCGCTCAGACCCAACCAAGAAAGCACACAGAAACTTACATTGTTTAGAAACTGTATGGCCGTGGCAGGCTTCTTGTTATCTACTTCTTCTATCTTAAATTATCCCATTTCTGTTAGTCTATACTTTGACACATGGCTTGTAGCTTACCAGTGTCTTTACATGTTGCTTTTCATGGCGGCGGTTGGCAGTGTCTCTCTCCAACCTTCTACTTCCCAGAATTCTCTTCTCTCTTGTCCCGCCTATACTTCCTGCCTGGCCACTGGCCAATCAGAACTTTATTTACACAGAGAGATATCCACAGAACTTCCCCTTTTCTTTTTTTTTAAAGGAAGGTTTTAATTTTTACATAGTACAATTACATAAAACAAAACAATTATCTAGCAAGAATTACAGTTACAATATTAAAGAAGATACCCTATCTATCTTATATTTGTGAGTCTAAGCTTTTATATCTAACTTATCTTTTATCATAACTGAGAAAACTATCTAGTCTTCAACCACATCAAAGACCTCAGAAGGATATAATATTACCTGAGAACCAGAAGAAGGATGCAAGCAACTTTCGGGAGTCTTGCAGGGTAGACAGAGACAGCTGGCAGCCTGGACAGTCACCTAATGTTCCTTTGTAAAGTTGGGGCATTTGTCTTCAGCCCACAGGGCTAGAGTCTCTCAGTCACTTCTCTCAGTGTCCTGTAGAATGTCTGGCAGTTTCCTCCGTGAAGCAGGAACCTGAAGGACCATTTTGTCAAGCAAAATTTAGTGGTCACCCTTCCATGGGTCCTGCATGTCCAGTCGATCAAGCAGTCCAAGCAAGAACAGTTTCTTGCCCAAATGGCTATTTTTGCCAAGGTGAAGATAAGGTATGAAGTGTCTTCAATGCCCATCCTCCTCTCTGAAGTAAATCGGTGCTGCCAGGAGCAGACATGTCTCACTGTCCAGAAAGTCTAAAATTTAAAAATATTTTAAATGCCATATTCTGTAGGTCTTTGAAGTATTTGAAGATTACCTATCTATCTGAAATATCTCTATGTATACCTAGAAGACTTAACTAACATGGCTATGAGTATGATTATCATAGATGACTAATTATTAATCTATTTTTAATTATCCATTATAATTTTAAATGAGCTGTACAAACATACCTTAAATAAGAGTAGAAATATACACACAGTATAACAAAATTAACTTTAAGTTTGTATCAATAGACTAAAATCTATACCAATGTAAAACATTTTAAACAAGTTGTTGCTCTTTAGAAGTAAGTTCCTTAATCTACCCTTTCAGACTATTATATCTATATCATATCCCCTTTTCTTCTTTAGAAAGAGATCGCATTTATAATCACCTGCTTTAAATAAAAATATTGGTTTTTCTCTGTCCCACACCAGAGGGCTCTTCTGATTTGGGACACAAGAATTTCTTAACCTTTTCTTTTAACAATATGCCTGGGTTTAGAGAAGGAGTGAGCCAATTACATCTCCAAAGCCAGCTTGATAATTTTGGGAATTTGTGCGTAGTTTCTCTTACTACTTCCTGTTGGAGGGGGGCGATGTATCTTATGGGGACACAAAGAAAATTTTAGGATTATGGAGTAGTCCGTGAGGATAAACCTCTGAGCCAGTTGCCTTGAAACCATTCTGGATGTCGGATCATCTGAGCCATGGTGTCATCGGAGACCTTTCAGTTGGTCTTGGCTGATCAAACCTGATGTATCTTAATCTGGAACAAACCCACAGCCTCTGGTTTTCTGTGGAAACAAAAGCAGAGCCTCTTTTCCAAAGCAACATATCCTTATATCCAAATTTTAAAGTCATGGTACCTTTAAAATTTACGTATTTGTTTAACTCAACAGCTTTTATGATCAAATCTTTTTCTGTGGTTAAAAATCCCAAAGACAACATAAACCAGATTCTCTGTAATATTCATCTTTGTAAGATTGAACTGCAGCTGTGGCTGCTGCCTCCACCCACCTCAGCTTCCCAACATGGTGGTGGTACAGTTTACTGCCAGCTCTGGGTCTGGAGCCATATGTATCATCAACTATCAGAAGCAGTTCTATCAAAGCAGCACATAGCCCAGAAACCCTTTTTTTTTTTTTTTTTTTTTTTTAACTCGCAAAGGCTAAATCCACCATGCAGCAGAGTAAAGTGCAGCTTGTAGACTTCTCATTCCTGCCACACTGCAGGTCAAAAGCACAAGCCAGAAACGCGCCACAGTAGCTCAAACCTGCAGGCGGCCGCTAATTTGAGAGAAACAACTAGGAAGCTGTTTTTAGCTCCGTTTTAGAATCTTTTTTCTCAGGTTTTAGGTGGACATTCTTGCCCCATGTTGGGCGCCATTTGTAGTTAGAGTTTTCCTGCCTGGTCCAGTCAGGACAAATCTCTCTTACCCGCCAGTCCCACAGTCGCTCAGACCCAACCAAGAAAGCACACAGAAACTTACATTGTTTAGAAACTGTATGGCCGTGGCAGGTTTCTTGTTATCTACTTCTTCTATCTTAAATTATCCCATTTCTGTTAGTCTATACTTTGCCACATGCCTTGTGGCTTACCAGTGTCAGTGTCTTTACATGTTGCTTTTCATGGCGGCAGTTGGCAGTGTCTCTCTCCAACCTTCTACTTCCCAGAATTCTCTTCTCTCTTGTCCCGCCTATATTTCCTGCCTGGCCACTGGCCAATCAGAACTTTATTTACACAGAGAGATATCCACAGCAGATTGTATGTATTAAAACCAACATGAAGACTTCTCTTCCTTTCTCAGTACCCATTGCTACCATTCTTAAAACAATAACCACAGTCTGTTCACTTCCTGAGAATTGTAGAATGTTGCTTCATACTAATTTCTCATTACTTCCCACATCCTTTTTTGTACCAGTCATGTGAGCACCAGATTACATCCTTCCTTTTATTGTTCTTCTAATGATTTTTGTTTATGATGATTTTTTTCCTGTTTGAAAAATACATTCTTTAAGGACTTTTATTATGTATATTTTTTCTCTCAAATATTACATTCCAACCTCTGTTTCCCCTCCTTCCTCTTCTCCCAGTCACTCTCTCCCACCCATCCCTATCCACTCATCTTCCATTTCTCTTTAGAAAAGGGCAGGCCTCTCTTGGATATCAACTAGCCATGGCATATCTTGCTACAAATTGGTGTTTATATTATTTTAAAAGAAAATATTGCTGTTTTTTGTATTGTCAAAAAGGACTTGGATTTCTGATTCTTGGCCAAGAAATTATTCACAGTTTTTAAAATAGGGCACAGAAATGCACAAAAGGGCACTGGAATCAACTTGTACTAAATTGCAGTGGTGCTATGTAGAAGTATAATGAGAAGCTAAAGGTAGATTACAGTTGGAAGCAAGAATTAAAATTTTCTTATCTTAGAATTAATTATTTTACAACTCCAATAAGAATTGTGTAGCTAAAACATTGGTTTGCTGAAGTCAAGATTCAGTGTAGGAAAAACTGAACCATAACACATGGCATGAAGAAATTTGCACAAAAATATTTGGATATGACAGTTCTCCAAATAACCTAAGCTTCAATGAAAATTGAACTAATTCACTTTTTTTTTCTAATAAGAAGTAGAACTGAACAAGCTTTTCCCATATAATTCAGTAGATATCGTTCTCAGGGACACCTTTATTTTTCTTATGTCCACAAACCAGATACATTTTATTAAGTAACAAAGTATCCTAGTTATAGATCTTCTTGGTATAACAGAGAAAAGAAAATGTTACATCGCCCAGTGAGGTGTTAGAATTAAGTGAAAAGTACCAGAAATATTTGGAAGAATACACATTTATATTAAGACAAATTTTCTTCACATAATTCAACAACCAAAATATATATAGAGAGGGAAAAATTATTATTCCCTCTGTTTTCTTTGAAATACAAAATTTTGTTATGTCATCTTTCTCAATATTACTTGTTTTGAAAAATACTTTATTTAAGTGTGCTATTTATACTAAAGTATAATACCATTTAAAAATAAATTGACACTCTAAATATTGTTTTGTTGTTGTTGTTGTTGTTTTTGAGCTGAGGATTGAACCCAGGGCCTTGTGCTTGCTAGGTAAATGTAAATAGACATATTATATTTTTATTTATATTAAATCTCAATAGGTATTATTAACATAAAACAAATCCTTTATGAGCCATACATTTTTATGAATGTAATCAGATTTCTACTACCAAAATATTTTAGGACCACAAAATTCAGGAAATATAGTTATGTTTTCCAATTGATATATTAGGTCACAGAATTATTGGGAACATTTCAAATCTTATATGTAGAAAATTGTATGGAACAATTTTCCATATGAAATTGAGAATTGTCTTCTAAATGTCTGTAAATCCTGTTGGGATTTTGATGGGAATTGCATTGACTCTGCAGACTGCTTTTGGTAGCATGGCCATACAATGCTAATCTTGCCAATCCATGAGCAAAGGAACTGTTTTCATCTTCTGATATTTTTCATTTCTGTCTTCAAAGGCTTGAAGTTTTTTATCATACAAGTCTTTCACTTGTTTGTTTAGAGGTACCACAAGATATTTTGTACTATTTGAGCCTATTATAAAATAAGTTGTTTCCTTAACGTCTTTCTCCAGCCATTTGTCATGTGTATATAGGAGAACTACTGATATTTTTAGTTAATCTTGTATGCAGGCACTTCAACTATACTTGCTAATAATAACTAAATATTATAATAACTAGATATACAAATAATATTATAACTATAATATTTACTATAACAGTAAATAATAACTAAATATTCAACTATAGTGACTACATTCTATCTAGGTGAATACTGAATTAGAATCACACTTCCCACAATAATTTGCTAAATATCCAACAATGAAGTACCACAATGTATATGGCTTAAACAACAGACATTTATATTCTTACAATTACAGTAGCAGAAAGTCCAAAATTCAGGTGTTGCAAGGACTGGTTTTATTCTGAGGCTTCTTTCTTTTTGTAGAGGTCAGTATTTTTCCTTTGTCTTTGTACAGTTCTTCTGTTGTAGTATATATCTTTATCTTCTCTTTGCATGAGGATAGGATCACATTAGATTATGGCTCACTTTAATGACCTAATTTAACCTTAAATACCTCTTTAAAGACACTATCTCCAAATTCAGTCATATTATGAGGGAGGTTAGAGCTTCAGCACATAAATCTCCCAGGGGGAGGACAAAAGTCAACACATACAAATTTCTAATGAGAAACACAAGTAAGAGACACAAGCAAGAAATCCATAGACATTTATTCTGACCCATTAAATGTGACATTTTGATTCAAGACTTAGGATTTGTAAGCATCTTAGAGTCAGTCTGGCATCAACAAATATTCGTAACTGAGCCACCAGCTTGCAAAATTTCCCTGGCAAGACTCCAGATACCCAGTCCTTTGGATTTCATGGAACAATTCATTCATTTACAAAGTTGAAGTCTAATTCAAACATAGCTTATGAATAGCTGAAGGCAAAATTATACTTAAATTTAGTTCATCAACATTTTTGATTCATGGCATTGGAGACATGGAAGGAAAAATCTTTCTTTGCAGCACAATGGATACATTTCCTTTATAATACAATACTATTCATCATGGTTACAGGTTGTATCCCCAAAATACAAGAAATTTGCTGGGGAAAAGAGGCTATCAAATTTTTGCTCTACCTTTCACACATAACTTCCAAATTTCACATGTAGCTTTCAATTGTTCACTGTCTACGTCCATAATACATTACTTTTTTTTTTACAAGCATTTGATTCCAAATAATCACAATAACTGTTTTACCTTTATAATTTTCTTTATTCAGAATTAAATAATTATTTGCTAGGCAGTGACTTTATTTGTTTTCTAAGATCTAGAGAGTATGGATGTGAATAAATCATAGCCTTATTCTTGTGGAGGACACATTGTGAATTGTGAGCCAAATAATGAAACACTTGCTCAGATAGTCATAGGATCAGTATGTTTATAGTTCATTGATGATTAGCTTTGTTTAATGGAAGTGAGGAAAATTTCGCAGAGGCTATTTTAAACTATATTGTTATATAATATAAGCTATTATCATAGTTAGATATGTACATATAAATATTTAATTCTAGGCTAATGCTTTTCTAACCATGATAAGTATTTAAAGATCACCAACATCTAATTGCAAATTGTGTGAAAAATGAAAGTCTGATTCCCATCCCAGACTAAGAAGTGTGATGATACCAATGAGAAATGAGAACTGAAGAAGAAGCCCTTTCCATTGACAACAAAACATCAGGAACAGAAGACTTTTTGTGTGTTTGGCTTTAGATTTTTGTTGCCTGTTTTTTGTTTTTTTGTTTTTGTTTTTACTTGTCTTCCTTTTTTCCCCTTTCATATGTCCCTAAAGCAGAAAATGATCATACATATCATTGCTGAGAAGAAAAACAGCCCACAGGGATGCCATATTTATAATATAATTTATTCAAAAGTCTGACAAATTTTCTTTACAAAAAGTTAACAGTAAAAATGGATAATTTGTGAGAAACCAGTTTCAGAGTTCTATAAACCAGGATAAGCATAAAATGAACTGAAATCTGTTTATTCTTAGAAAACCTACCAAATGATGTATAAGGTTAATGCGAGTATGTGATACCGGTGCCTGAGGTAGTTCTTATTACAGTTCAGTTGGTTCAATATATACACCAGCACTCTTCACTGAGAACAAAGAAATAACCAGTTTAATTTAACATTATACTGGGGGATATAGAAATAGAAAAAGGAAATAAAATCATCTACCTTTGAAAGGAAATCTAATCTTTACTCATTTAAATATGTGTAGTTTATTAGACAGAAATTATGTATGAATAAAAACATGATCTAAAGCAAATTGTATTGACAAAATATCACAGGGCATACAGCTAGGTGAAATTCATATGCCTCTCTGAAATGAGAAATTATGAAGAGGATCAGAAAAGTTTTTAAAAAAAATATGTGAGAGATTTATAGTAGGGGAGAATTTCCAATACCAAGCAAAAAATACATACTAAAATCCACACCTTTCCCAGACCCTGCAACCTATCCCTTCATTTGTAAGTTACCCCACAAAATAAACCTCCCTTTTAAACTACTTGGAGTGGCCTTAATAATTTCACCAATATCTGGCCCTCACATGGGGAAATTCCAAAGGCCTTGGTGGCTCCCATCCTCAGCCTCCTCCCTGGCTGGAGGGTACCTAAACCTGCCTGCAAAGTTCCATTCAACCAGGGAACACCTACATGGTTCCTTTCCCGGAAAAAGGGAGCAGCTAGTCTGGTCTCAGTTCCCTAGCTTAGCCCCCAGACCAGCGAAAACCACTGTGAGTGAGGTGTTACCACTCCTCCCTGAGTCCCAACTCCTGCCATCTTGGCTCCTGCCTTCAGCTGCTGACAGCCAAGGTCGCCAGCAGGCCCTGCTTTGGAGCTATATCAACGCCTCCTGTTGGCTGAAAAGTGCTACTGCACCCCCCAAAACCAAAGAAAGGTAAGCTTATTTCATGTAAAAGTACTTGATAATTTTACACCTTAAAACTGACTAACAAATTTTGAGTAATTCTTATAATATGGCTGACAACATTACCTCACAAGAATTTAAAAGCCTTTTTGCCTGTATGATGAATGACATTTTCCTGGAAATATACGACCTCCCTAAGGCATATCTGGCCCGTACCATTTTGGCATTCATTGTAATAATTCATACAGTGTTCAAACACTGGTTTAATAATAAGAACAAAGATGAGTCATTATTGGGACTGATACAGGCTTTAAAAGATAGCAACAAAGACTTACAGAAAATGATTCTCTTTCTGGAATCTGCTAACCAGATTTACAGGCTTTAAAATATATCAATAAAGGCTTACAGAAAAAGATTCTTTCTCTGGAATCTTCTGACCAGGACTTACATAAAAATAGTCTCTGGAATCTGCTAACCAGAATTTACAAAACAAGCTTGTACCCAAAATTGATTTTATTGATAATAAATATGAATATTTAATGGATAGAACACTAACTCTCCAGAGTGAAGTTGTAGCTACTCAGATACTATATAAGGAAGTTATCATGAATTGATAAGATAAGGTCCATGGAATCATGTGTTTCAGAAGAACATAAAAACTTCCATGATTCCATGAGAAATTTGGAATCCCTTACAAGAAAGGAGGTTTACTCCCTGGAACAGACCCTCGGTGCTCATTTACAAGCCCTGGAGGAAACTCTCAATAAGCATGACAAGGGACCTAATAAGCAGGAGGGCAAGACCATACAGGTCATAACATCTCCAAATGGCTCTCATACAATGGCTTATCCTGTTATCACCCATGAGAAGCCAGCAGATGACACACACCCTGAGCCATATACAACATATACATTACAGCCAATTTCAACAAGGGACTTTAAAAATATAAAGGAAGCAGTAATTATATATGGGATACACTCCACATATGTAAAACAGATGTTAAATTCATGGTATACCTCACATAGAATCATTCCAGATGACTGGCATCAGTTAATTTCAGCTGTTCTACAATATAGCCAGCAGTTACAGTGAAAAAGCTGGTTGAGGGAAGAGGCAAGAAATTTAGAACAACAAGGTAAACTCAGAGGTTTTGTAATCTCCCAAGATCAAATACTTGATGAGGGATGTTTCGCTGACAGGAATGTACAAGCCACTTATGATGAGCATACAATATCCCTATGCCGTACAGCAGCTCTAGATGCATGGGAAAAATTCCAGAACCTGGAAAAGCAACTGAGGTATGCACAAAGATATTTCAGTGACCACACAAATCCTTCATTAATTTTTTACAAAGGCTGAACACAGCTATCACAAAAGGTGTGTTAGATAAAGAATTAAGAAAAGTATTAACTGAGTCCTTGGCATTTGACAATGCTAATGCAGAATGCAAAAGAATACTTACACCATTAAAGATCAGATCAGATCATTTGGAAGAATGGATTCAGTATACTAATGGTGTTGAGTCTCTTAACTACAGTAATGAGACTTGGATAGGAGAGACAAAGAAGGCTCCATGGTATCAAATGTTTTAAATGTGGTACACCAGGTCATATAAGTAAAAACTGTACATGGGATAATCCTAGAAGTAATACTCCTTCTAGGAATAGCCTAAACAGGAGACCATAACCCTGGATTATGTAGAAGATGTGGCAAAGGCCGACATTGGACCAGTGAGTGAAGATCAAAAATAGATATATGAGGCAACCCTTTACTGGCAGGAAATGCCTCAGGGGGCCTCTTGCAGGCCCCCAAATCAAATGTGGTAAGAACATTCCCAGCCACTGTGGAAGAAATTCCTGTCCAGGACAACTGAATAAACCAATGCCTAATGTAAAACCCGATACTGCAATGGATGATAAAACAACTCTGATCGATGAATCACAGTTTACAAAGAACACAATAAAACAAATATTTTGGCAGACTTCCATAAATGAACAAAGACAAAAGCTTAGAATTCAAATTAATGGCTTGGTTCTGGAGGGCCTGGTAGGCACGGGTGCAGATGTGACTATAATTACACCCAAATCATGGCATCCAAATTGGCCTCTTCAAGAGGTAGATGTCCAGCTTTTAGGAATTGGCACCCTATCTCAGATAAAACAAAGTTCGAGATGGGTTGAATACATAGGGCCAGAAAGACAGAAAGGAAGGCTGAAGCCATATGTAGCAAATGTAGCAGTAAATCTATGTGGCCAAGATCTGTTACAACAGTGGAATATCCAGATTAAAATTCCTACACTCTCAGAAAAGGAATATAGGTTTGACTCACTGGGGACTGCAAATTGCTCCTGAAAAAATACGAAGAGGAGACTCTATTAATTACTTAGGATATAAGACAGAGCTACAAAAAATTAGATCCCAAAAGGTACAACTGAGGAGTGATGGATTGAAGACTCTTAATGATTTTCAAAATTTGTTAAGAAGCATTTCCAACTTATTGGGTATCATGGGAATACCCAAAGATGGACTACAAAATTTGGCTAATACTCTAGAAGGGGCAAGAGTTAAATAGTCCAAGAGAATTATCAGCTGAAGCTGAGAAGGAATTGGCTCTAGTAGAAAAGACAATTTGAGAAGCATATGTGGATCATGTGGATCCAGAACTTAAATGCATTCTTGTCAAATTCCCCTCCAGACATTCCCTCACAGGTATGTTGATGCAGAGGGAATATATTATATTGGAATGGATATTCCTACAACATAAACCAAATAAGAAATTAAAGACTTTTATAGAAATGTTCTCTGATTTGATTATAAAAGGTAAATTAAGACTTCACCAGTTGACAGGAATGGACCCAGCAGAAATTGTAGTACCTTTTACTAATGGGGAAATTTCATCTCTATGGAAAGATAATGAATCCTGGCAGAGAGCCTGCAATAACTTTTTGGGAGATTAACAACCCTTATCCTAAAAGCAAGAGAATAGAATTCAATTCATAAAGAAGACTGAATTGGTCCTTCCTCACATTGTATGACACAAGCCAATTTCTGGAGTCCTCACATTCTATACTTATGCAAATAAATCAGGGACAGCATGATACAAATCAGGAGACTTAAGTAAAGTGGTATAAAGTCCATACAGCTCTGTACAAAAGGCAGAACTGTATGCCGTTCTTATGGTACTGATGGACTTCACAGAACCCCTCAATATAGTCACTGACACTCAATATGCAGAGAGAGTTGTTTTACATATTGAAGCTGCTAAATTTATTCCTGATAATACAGAATTAACTTCATTATTCATACAATTGCAGGAAATCATCAGAAAAAGGGAACATGATATATATCATACCAGATCCCATACAGGTCTGCCAGGACCTCTAGCACAAGGTAATGATGAGATTGATCAGTTACTAATAGGTAATATGCTAGAAGCCTCAGAATTTCATAAGAAACACCATGTAAATAGCAACGGTTTGAAGGATTTCTCCATTACCTGGCAACAAGCTAAGGATATTGTGAAAAAAATGTTCTACTTGTTCCTTCTATAACCAAACTCCATTACCTGCAGGGAGCAATCCAAAAGGTACACAAAGAAATGAAATTTGGCAGATGGATGTGTTTCATTTTGCAGAATTTGGAAGATTAAAGTATGTACACCATACCATTGACACCTAATCAGGATTTCAATGGGCAACTCCTATGAGTTCTGAAAAGGCTGATTCTGTGATTACACACCTATTAGAAGTTATGGCCATCATGGGAATACCTGTACAAATTAAGACAGACAATGCCCCAGCATATATCTCCAATAAAATGAAACAGTTCTTTTCTTATTATAACATAAAGCATGTTACAGGTATACCACACAATCCCACAGGCCAAGCAGTCATAGAAAGATCCAATCGAACTTTAAAGGATATGTTAAATAAACAGCAATAGGTAGCAATGACTCCTAGAAATAGATTGCATAGTGCTTTATTAACCTTGAATTTTCTCAATGCTGATGAGAAAGGAACAACAGCTGCAAAGACAACAGACAAAACTCCTGAGCTAAACCAACCGGTTTATTTCAAAGATGTGTTGACCTCAGAATGGAAACCTGGATATGTCCTACATTGGGGAAGAGGTTTTGCTTTTGTTTCCACAGGAGAAGAAAAGCTATGGATACCAACAAAATTAATAAAAATTCGATTCGAACAAGAGAAACCCCTTGATGAGGAGAAGTAAAAGATCATCCATCAATGTGACATCTCTTCAAGCTGTGAGAAAAATTTAACAATCAAATGTTGGGGTAGGGTTCTGTTTTCATCTTTCCAGGATAATGTAAATACCCATCTTCCAGAAATCGTAAGGCCTTGGATATCTGGATGTTTACAGCAGAAAGAAAGAATCTATTGGTACCAATCTACACAGGGTAAAATATCACTTTCTAACATCTATATCTCTATCAATCTAGAACAGTTGTGGTTCCAATTCAATGATAAACCAAGCTGACTTTGGAGATGGAAATGGCTCACTCCTTCTCTCAACCCAAGCATATTGATTAAAGAAAAGGTTGAGAGATTCTTCAGTCCCATATCAGAAGAGCCCTCTGATATGAGACAGAAGGAAACCAATTATAAGGGACCATTGTCTTCAAGATTCTAATTCTCTCCAGGCTTACTCTTGATTTCTCAGAATCCTTTCTTACATGTCATGTCATCTTTAAATCCAAACCTTCCATTTTGATAAAAAATAAGTTTTTCCAATAGCAATCTCTGAAGTCTAGGCCCCAATAACAACAACTCTACCCAATCCAGAATAATGCCATGGTAATCATTATCATACTACACTTCTTACCAGAATTTCAGACAATCTTGAACCCATTATTCTGAGAGTTGCTGCAGAATCTACAGTTTGTCTAATTGAGATTTAACAATCTGAGCTTTCTCATAATACCCAACAGAGATACCATCGCCCCCTAAACAGCAGGAAGCAGTTCTAAGAAAATGATGCCCCTTCTCACTAAGGTTACATATTTCTCAGGGTTATGGATGATGGTTCTAGGGTTAGGGGTGGAAAAAAACTATTAAACTCAGTACTCTCCTTAGGGAAAGAAAATACGTCTCAAAAAAAGGGAAAAGAAGAAATGGAATGGATAGGTATAAGATATTATGGTAGACAATCATATACATTAGTAAACCTACTCCTATGTGAAGAGCTACAAGAAATCAATGGCTGCTGAGAAAAGAAACAATTTTCCCAAGGATCATCTCCATAATAGATTATCTAATCCCAAATGGTCATCCCTAAATACATGTATGAGAAATACTAAATAGACTTGGTGCTGCATGCTGTCCAGCTTTTAGGTACTCTAAAGTAAAACTAGAGTACCATCAAGGCATTCCTATAATGACTGGAATATATCTATGGCCTTAAGGTACACGTCTAACTCCCTCATTACTGTCTGGTAATACATGGACTTCAGATTACAGAGAAAAATAGCTTAAAAACTTTAACAATTTGTGCAATTAAAGCAACATTGCCCATTTTTAAATCTTCAATGTTTTTGAACATTAATTCATACCTACAATCACTTTTATATTTATAGGCAATCTTCTTATATAGAAAATTGTCACTAATATGCCCACTAGCCTAATGAGCATATTAAGTGACAAGGAGATTGATTGACTTTCCTCAAGTTCCCAAATTGATTGGTAACAGCTTTGAGTAGAGCCTAGGTCATCTCACCATCTCTAAATAGTGACTATCACATAATAAAAACATATTTCTCTTTATATCAGCTTTTGGATTTCATGGGCTCCTTCTAACTGTTTAAACACATATACATTATAAATATAATTCTGAATGCTTTTTATTCCCCCAAAGTGCTGTGAAGTGAATCAGTTCTGAATGTCTTAAAAACATTCACATTTCTATCAGGTCATAGTAAATCATAGCTAAAGGAGTACCTGTTTCTGGAAATCTAATTTAATCCTCACAGCAACAATAGACTTTCCATTATAATCACTATTTAATGATTAGATAACTTGAAGCATGTGAAGATTAAAGAATTTTTCCAATACACAGAATGTATAAGTTTACAAATTCAAGTGAAAATATAGTTAAACCAATTCTAAAACCAAAATTCTTAGTTACTATAAGTTATGAAAATGCATTATAAAGCTATTACAATAAAACGTGTGTCTATTAGGACATGGATTATTGCAGGTATCTATGAAACTAGAAGATATGTATGCTTGTCAGAATATATTCAAGTTGAGTATGCAATAAATGTGACCTTTTAAATCAGCTGAATGGCACAGGGACAGATGGTTACCCATCTGGGAAACATTTCATTTCAAAAAATTAAATTTCACTTATAATATTGAAACTAATTTTAAAAGCCCATGAAATGGATTAAGATATATATGACAATATACTATTTTTCTTTAAAGAACACACTTTGGTATTGAATTTTAAAAACATAAATTAAAATACTGATTTAAATGAAGAAAAATTCTAAAAAGAAAACAACATGAACATATCTTCAAAAAGAAAATGGAGAAAGTAGAAATTTTGAATATGTCTAATGGATATTGAGATAAATTAGAAATCATACAATAAAGTGAAGTATACAAAAACGACAAAACTAGTAGTTAATGAATGTAAAAGAAAAATTTATCTTCATTAGTAATAAGAAAAATGAACTTTCAAACTAAGACATGCCTATTTAAAAGATTGATTATTTTTTTAAAGAATTAAATGCATGAGTACTGTATTTACATCATTTCCATTCTCTCCCTCCCTGTTTCCTTCAACTTTTCCTGTCTTCAACCTCCCTCTCATTACCTCTTCTTTTTAAATTATGTATGTTATATACATATATGTAAGTGCACACACAGTAGAGTCCATTTCCTGCTGGTTATATGTACCTGTGTTTAGGACTGACGATGTGGAACACACAAATTTTGATCAAGTGAATTAGTAACAAAAAATTGCTTATTTAGATACACAAAATTTTAGCAAAAGTAGAAGAAATACAATATCTCACATATTTTTTTTATCACATCTTTAGAACTTCCCAAATTTATCAATTTCTGTTCTACTCCATTGCAACCACTTTAGGCTTAAGTACCAGTATAGTATTTACTAAGGTCTGAAGCATGTAGTCTCTTACAGATAAATACTAGTATTTATATTCTCTTCTATCAATAATTTATTCTCTACACAGGGTCCAAAGCCTTTAAAAATCCATCATTATTACATCCCTTTGCTTAAAATTTTTGAATGACTTCCAAATATGTTTTAGGAAAATCAAACTTTTTATTTGGCCCTATGATATATCTACTTATTTACAATTCAAACCAAACCTCATTTTATGATATAATTATTCATATATACTATGCTTAAATATGCTAAACTTCTCTCTCTCTCTCTCTCTCTCTCTCTCTCTCTCTCTCTCTCTCTCCCTCTCAGCATCTTTGCATTTTCTTTTTGCTTTCCTGGACTACCATTATTTTTCCTTGGGCCCAAATGTCATTTCTAAAACTCGACCTTACTTGAACATTTTATACAATGTTAATGGTCAACACTGACATTTATAGCATATTATCCTATTTATTGATGTTTGGTACATTGTTATTTATTTTCATTGTTTATTATTATTTAAATTTCTCATAAGAAAACGTTTTGCTTTTTTTTTATTTCAGTAGTGGGAATTAAACCCAAGGTTTCATCTGTGTTTAGTGTCTTAATTTTGAGCTACATACTTAGCCATAAGAATTTAATTTCAATCATAAACTAAATATCTACATCATCCCTGAAATTTCGTAGATGTTCACTATTTAAAATGAATAAATTTTTAATAGAAACACATGTTGATACATCTCATTCCAGAAGGAATCTGACATATAAAATGCATATTCTATGGCTTAGCAAATATCTTTTCAGTATCTTGTTTTCTTTGAGCTGTCAAAGACAAACATATAAGTATAAAAATATACGAATAAGGATACTCACTTCACCATTGTTTGTGATGTGAAAATATTTAAGGGATAAACAAATGCTTAATAATTTTAGAATATCTGAATACACTTTGATATGTATTTCAACCATTCCAGCTACCAGAGCAATGTATAGCATGAAACTAATGTAGGTTCTTCACCTGCCCTTAATGGAAGCTTCCTGAAAGTGATATGCAGCCTTTTAGTTTTTTCATATTAGCTAGAAGCTAACTACATGACAGTGTCTAATCATCAAAGGAGGCTGTTACATATAATCCTCATTTAAATAAGCATATGCTATCTAAAAATCAAAGTTGACCATACTAGAGAAAACAGGAAAGTATTAGGTTTGTGTCTTGTGTATTCCAAGACCTTTGCTGAATATGAGACAGTAAGTTTCTAACAAGTTTGGCGCATACATTCAAGATAACATTTTAAAGCGTAGCACCAAAAGCAAATGAAGATCACACTAAATAAACATCTATCATGTTAATGCTTCATGGATATATAACCTGAGTCATATTAACATGTCATAGGACAAAGAAAGATTCAAGGCCACCCTGATCTACATAGTGAATTCCTGGACAGACAAAGCTACATAATGAGGTTCTGTCTCAGACAAAATAAAATATCAAGAATACCCATGCATAGTTTAGTGTTCTGAAATCCCAAACCTAAAATGTTCTTTTAAATAACAGGCCCCACAAATATGCAACTCATCCTATCCATTCTGTGTCTTTAATCTTGGAGTTTAGCCACTGTGAATGTGATTCAGGGCTTGAATTTTCTAAACTTCTCGACTTACGTTATAGACGTATCTTTAGAATAAAACAATGTGAGTCAAGGACCAAGCACTGAAATCTGAAATAAAGTTACCCCAATGACAGCTAAAGTTAATAAGTAAAACAATTGGAACCCTGAGGGGAATCTTGTAAGGGAGCATAGAGCAAATGCACTATGCCTGCAGAGTGAAAACAAGTACATGACATTGTTTAATAGACTTCTACCAAAACATCTCCTCTAAGTATAAAGCTGAAATTGCCTGTCTGAAAACAAGATAATTTCTCAAAATGTGGAGCTGAAACTCTCTTAGCTAAGAAATGAGTTTCCAAGTTCTAGCAAAATAAACTTTGTAACACTGTTTTTTGTCAGATCACTTAAACTTTCTCTCTTGTGTGCCACCCTCCACTTTGTCACAATGTTTTTGACATCCTGCTCTCATCCTGTGTTATCACTGTGCAGAAAAGAGTTTATCTGATGGAACTATAATTACTTGGGTTCCTATTTTATGTGATTTAGTGAACTTCCCTCCCTATTCCCTGATTTCAACAACCTTTGCTCATCTAAATTCCTGCTTATAGATTTTCTCAGTAACTATACCTTTAGTGCAGTAGACTTTGTGTTTAATCCAATTGGTTTTAGGATCATGCAAATTGAGAATTTTCCTTCTAACATTGCTATGGTTTGAATAAGTCTTCATCAAAAGCACTTGAGTTAAAGCTTTCCACTTTTGGAAGGTAGAGAAACATCTAAGAGGTTATTATGACTTTGGGAGAGGAAATCAGATTACCAAGGCTGTGTCATCCAAAAGGATTGTGATACTCATTCCACTGCCTCATAGACATTAAAAGCTGAGATCTTCCTCTGCCACATACTTAGGTCATGAGTTGTCACTGTGCCACAGGCCCCAAGTCAAAGGGCAACTGAATATGTACAAAAATATTTGATACTCCATGCCAGAATAAGCTTTTTTCAGTTGAATTGGTATATCAAAGACATGATTATGATCATGCAATGATTAGTACCATGAATCTACAATCTTAGTAATTTGAGAAACAACAATACACTTTTCAGGGTATAGTTAACTAGTTACATTAATTTTGTTATTAATAATAAAGTAGAATTTTCAGAATATACATATACTTCTAGATGCATTACTATTGTAAATACCAAAACAATCACAACATATATTGAAGCAGATACTGAACAATGTTTTCATGTCACATGATGGTTGTTGCTATGATTGTCCTTTAAAGTTCACATAAATTGACTAAAACTCTTACTGGCAATTGAAATGATATGTCTAATAATGCCACATAGATGTTATATTCTAAATCTTAAAAAAAACATGAATCTGGATACTTCTTTCTTTCCTTTTCACTGCAGAAAGAGCCTGCAAACTTCCATTTCTTAATATTCATAGTTCCTAGGATTGTGTTCATCATAGGACAAACAATCTTGAACCTTATGTTCTATTAGAACCCTGGTGAGCAAAATTTATGGACAATGTATTATCATCCTTGCAAAGAGATGCACAAGCAAATGAATCTATGTAAAACTGAAACCTAGGCATACCCCAGTAACAGTTAAGAATCACAGTAAAATTATAAAAATTTACCTTCATCCAACAACTCAATGAATAATACATTTTTTATTCCCTTGGAATCCAAAGATCATTTTGACTAGGGAAACAGGTAAGCAAACTGCAGAACTTTACCTATCTCTTCTCTCCTTCAAATCTAATCCCACAATCTCATCCCCAACTCTGTAGCAGCCCTTCTGTTGAGGCCTCTCCTCACTCCCTGCCCCCCATTCCTAGGGTACTATGCAGATCTTGGTGGAATACACTGATTTCCTCACTCTTCTGGACCCCTTCAGCAATCAAGACCACCTCAAATGCTAAATGCCATTTTGCAATACCCAGAAACACTTTTTACCTGGAATCCCTAGTGTCCATACCTATCAGGATTCCAGGAGAATTTCCTACCAGGTATCACAAACAGCCACCATACTCACCTAAGACCAGAGAAGGCAAAAGAAACCAAGCAGTAAAAACTCTACCCAACAAAGGCAAGATCAGAGATCAGCACCTAGAACTACAATCTCCATCATTCCAGGTGCCTAGATGCCAGTATAAAAACACAATCAATAACAGCCAGGACAACATGTCCCCATTAGAGCCCAGCAATCCAACCATAGCATGCCCTGAGTGTTCCAACATTTGAAGCACTAATAAAAGACCTTAAAACAGCCTGTATAAATAAATATTATAGAGGTCTTTAAGGAGGAAGCAAATAAGTCTTTCCTTCCTTCTTTCCTTCCTTCCTTCCTTCCTTCCTTCCTTCCTTCCTTTCTTCCTTCCTTCTTTCCTTCCTTCCTCCTTTCCTTCCTTCGTGAAAAATCCATTAACACCAACCTCTCTCCATCCCTTTCTTTCTTGCAGTTTCCCCTCACTCCTCATCATCCAGTTCCTCCTCTCTGCCTCCCAGTCATTTATTCCTCCTATTTCTATTCATAAAAGGTCAGACCTCTTGTGGATATCCACAAAACACAGGTGTATCAAGTTCTAGTAAGACTGAGCACCTCGCCTTGTATTAAGGCTAAGCAAGGCAGCCAGTATGAGGAATAGCGTCCCAAAAGCCAGCAAAGGAGTCAGAGACAGCCCCTGCTCCCAACTGCTCCCACTATTAGAGTCCCACAAGATGACAAAGCTACAGAACTGTAACTTATATGCAGAGTGTCTAGGTCAGTCCTATACAGGCTCCCTGGTTGTTGGTTCAGTCTCTGTGAGACCCTATGAGCCAGGTTAGTTGATTCTATGGTTTTTCTTGTAATGTCCTTGACCCTGTTAAAGAAATCTATGAAAACACAGACAAATAGTGGAAGAAAATTAATAAAACAGTTCAAGACCTGAAAGTGAAAATAGAATAAGTGAAGAAAACCCAAACTGAGGGGAATATGGAAATGAAAATTTTAGGAACTCATACAGGAACCTCAGAGACAAGCTTCATCTACAGAATACAGGAATAGAGGAAAAGAATCTCAGGCATTGAAGACATGATAAAGGAAATGGATAACTTAGTGAAAGAAAGTGCTAACTGTAAAAATATCCATGCACAATATTTCCAGGCAATCTGGGACACTGAAAAGAACTAATCTACAAATAATAGGAATCAAGGATGGAGAAGAAACATAGGTCAAAGGCAGAGAAAAAACTATTTGGTCAGATAATAAAGGTACCTTTAAAATTTACATATTTAACTCAACAGCTTTTATGATCAAATCTTTCTCTGCAGTTAGAAATCCCAAAGACAACATAAACCAGATTCTCTGTGTAATATCCATCTGTGTAAGACTGAAATGCCACTGTGGCTGCTGGCTCCACTCACCTCAGTTTTCCAACATGGCGGTGGTACAGTTTACTGCCAGCTCTGGGTCTGGAGCCATGTGTACTATCAACTATCAGAAGCAGTTCTATCAAAGCAGCACATAGCCCAGAAACTTTTTTTTCTTTTTTTAAACTAGGAAAGGCTAAATCTACCACACAGCAGAGTAAAGTGCCGCTTGTAGATTCCTCATTCCCGCCGCACTGCAGGTCAGAGGCACAGGCCAGGAACCCACCATAGCAGCTCAAACTGGCAGGCTGCCGCTAACTTGAGAGAGACAATTAGGAAGCTGTTTTTAGCTCTGTCTTAGAATCTTTTTTCTCAGGTTTTAGGTGGAAATTCTTACCAACACTTTGGGCGCCATTTGTAGTTAGAGTTTTCCTGCCTGGCCCAGTCAGGACAAATCTCTCTTACCTGCCAGTCCCACAGTCGCTCAGACCCAACCAAGAAAGCACACAGAAACTTACATTGTTTAGAAACTGTATGGCTGTGGCAGGCTGCTTGTTATCTACTTCTTCTCTCTTAAATTAACCCATTTCTGTTAGTGTATACTTTGCCACATGGCTTGTGGCTTACCGGTGTCTTTACATGTTGCTTTTCATGGTGGTGGCTGGTGGTGTCTCTCCCGAGCCTTCTACTTCCCAGAATTCTCTTCTCTCTTGTCCCGCCTATACTTCCTGCCTGGCCACTGGCAAATCAGAACTTTATTTACACAGAACGATATCCACAGCATTATTTATTGGCAAATATGAATTTTTTGAGATAAGTGGTTTTATCATTTATACTATATTCTCAGAGTCCCAAAGAGTAGCATGCTGTGGCTACTAAAAAGATGATGATCAGTTTAGCTGCAAATGAGAAAATGAATGAATGATATTTTATTCATTTAATTTTATTAGGATAGGGATATTATTATTTTAAAAGCAGAAGAGATCCCTAAGAATAACTAATTTTTGAAAATACACATGTCTGAAGAATATAGAAATGACATCACATTTTCAAAAATATTCTGCAATCTTCACTTTTATAAGTAATAAATGATTGGAATCATTTTACATTTTACAGGTATTTTTACCATACATATTCTTAATAAATTGTATGTTAAAAAAGTGTGTCATTGACATTTTAATTTGTAATTATTTGATTATGAAAAAGAAATTCGATATTATTGTGTTTTATATATTTTTAAAACATTTGTATAATTTTTTGAGTTTATACTACCCATTTTAAACTCCAGAATCTATAGGCAAGACTACATAAGTTTCAAATGTCAACACTACAACTTCCTATCCAGAGGTCCTTGGCAAGCTACTTTATTTCTCTCTGCCTTCTTTCATCCATATCCTAAGTGCTAGTGGTAATAAAATTTATTTCATAAGGTTATCATTAGAATAAAATAAGCTAATGTAAACCAGGTAAAGTAGAATACTCCCTAGTATATAGTAATTACAAAAATATTAGCCACTTTTCATATATATCATTTGTAAATATCCAAAGAAACTTTTATCATATTTATTGTTTATAACTTCCCAGCTTTTAAGTCTATTGTCTACTATCTAATTTGTTTTATTTATTTCTCATATATTTATAAATACATTATTAAGGCTTATCAAAAATTCGCTACATGATTAGCTTGATTACCTACTAAACACTCATTAAAATTAAAGAAAAATATAAATATTAATATATGCATACAGTAAACATTTATCTTTGTATTTGTAGATATGAAGATATTGTTTGACAGGTATTAATGAGCTCCTGAAACTTATAGTATGAAAGTGGATGATTTAGGTCATTTTACTGAATGAATCAGCATGACTGTGCAACCGGAAACTAATAAAGGATGAGACAAAAGCATATGTTGGAGGAAAAGCCACAGAGATGTAACAATTGTGTTCAGTATTGTGAAGATTAGAACTAGATAAGGGTTTTTAGTAATAGTGAAGTTTTATCTGCAAATAATCAGCTTGAATTATTTTATTAACAAATTTATCTGAAAAATGTCTTTATGCCTTTAGGATAAAAGCTGAGTTTCAATATTAAAGTATTTTCCACCTGTGGAAAGTAAAGATTCATGGTGTGTTTGAAACAACAGAAAACTTTCTTTTTTGCCAGTAATATAGGAATTTTGTGTTGTAAACTTTATCTGTGACATAGACACACATACACACACACACACACACACACACACACACACACATATACACACTTAGTTCAGAAGATTTTTGGTGACAACATGACTGCAGAAATGCAAAAGAAATCAATCCCAACTACTTACCTAAGAAAAACTATTTCTTTATTCCTAAATGCAAATGGAAAACAAAGGAGTACTGGATGCTTGCAGTTAATCTTATGACATTAAAGAAATACAATAAACACAATTATCAACACAAAGAAAAATCAAGACTTAAAACCATCAAAATAGAATATAACAAACAATACTATAAATGTTTGAAGATGCTACAGATACAATATAAGAATATGATACTATAAAAGAGAATAAAAAATTAATTTTGAGTCCTTGGAAATTGATTATGTGGTATAAAAATATCAAGAAGGAGGAAGCAGAATGAATCATGAAAAGACTTATAGAATGAAAATAAAACATTAAAATCTATAGATACTGTTTGAATAAAGATAGCAAATACTTAAAAAAAAGAAAAACTCTTAGTATCTAATATACTTGATATTAGGTATATTACTTAGTATCTAGTATATAAACAGAGAATTAATAAAATAGAGAGGATGATGTTTTCCTTGAGATGGAGGGTCCTTCTCAGTTGCCCAAACAGGCCTCAAAGTCTTAGGGCCAATAACCCTGTGACCACAGCTTCCTAGCCTCCTATGTGCTGAGAGTACCGTCAAAGGAACTCTATGATTGTCTTAGCAATGTAATTCTAAAGAAATTGATCAAGAAAATGAGCCATTCCTAAGAAAAGAAATGCACCTTGATTTTGAAAAGACATGATTATGTCATGTAGGATTCATGAAAACCTTTTTACCAAATGAAACACCTTATTGTGGAATTGCAACATATAATATAAAGAAGAAATCTTAAAACTTTCTTAAAAAAAGATTTCATTATCAAAAAAAATGTACCATATGGTTTCTATATGAGCAAAAGCAGATTCCAGCAGATAGCACAAATGCCTTCAACATTTTTAGTGAAACTATATTGAACCATAAATCAACCATAAGAAATGAATAAAACCACTTTCAGACATTCAGCTACTCATAAAGTTTACTATCAAACTAACATTTATAAAAGAATTGAGAATGTACTTTTACAACAACGCAAATAATCTAAGAAAAAAGAAATATTGGGAATACAAATTGGCATATAAAACAGCAAAAATGAAATTTATAATACCATCAGAAGCTGAAATATTTTGTACTAAAGAAAATAAAAGACATGGATAGTCTCTCCACTCAAAAGTATAAAACACCACAGAGACAAATTACAGAAGATGAAAAGATGCATCATGTTCACTGATTGTAAGATTCAATCTTTGTAATCTTCCATTTTCTACATATCAATCAATATATGGAATGAATGTCACTTATAATGTCCAAAGTATCAACAGCCTGATTCTAAAGTACATATGGAATTGCAAATTATAGAGAACATATAAAATACATTTTTTGAAATATATATTATTCAGCTGACACATAACAGCTGTGTTAATTGGAGGCTCTAATATGACAATTTAATGAGATTATCTTAGCAATTGAAATAGTCATCAACTCAAATTGTATCATTTTAAAAAATGAGAAAATATTATTCTCTCATGCAATGCATCCTAACCATAATTTCCCCTCACTCAACTCCTTCCAAGTCCCCAATTCTCCTGTCCCTCAGATCCACTCCCCCTCCATTTTCTCTTCAGAAAAGAGTAGGCCTCCATGAGATGATAGCCAAACAGGACAAAACAAGATAAAATAAGACAAGGCAAATGCCCAAATAGGAGGAAAAGAGCCTCAAGCACAGGCAAAAGTCAGAGACACACCTGCTTCCACTGTTATAGACAAAAATACCAAACTAGCAGCCATAACATGTATGCAAAGAACCTGGTGCAGACCCAGTCTCAGCTCAAATGAGCTCTGCTAAATTAATTCAGTGAACCATGATCTCCTAGTGTCCTCCATCCCCCTGACTCCTCCAATCTTTCCTCCTCCTCTATTGCTGGGTTCTTCAATCTCCAAGGGGAGGGACCTGATGGAGACCACCAATTTAGACAGTCTCTCTACATAATGTCTGGCAGTGGTTCTCTACTCCATCTCCTATCTGTTGCTGGAGGAAGCTGCTCTAATGACAACTGGACAAGGCACTTATCTATGAGTATAGAAGAATATCACTAGGAATCATTTCATTTTTTGTTTTGTTTTGTTTGTGGGTTGTGTGTGTGTGTGTGTGTGTGTGTGTGTGTGTGTGAGTTGTGTTTGATCTGACCTTGAGTCTCTGGGCTCTCCAGTTTCCAGTTCCTGTACATCCAGGACATGGGCCTCCTCTTGTGGAGTGGGCCTTAAGTTAAACCAAACATCAGTTGGCGATTCACACAGTTTTCTCCATCATTGTCCCAGCATATCTTTCAAGCAGGACAGATTGTAGATGCAGGGTTTTGTGGATGAGTCTATGTGCTGGCTAGTCTTTTGTCAACTTGAAACGCAAACTAGAGTTATGTGAAAAAGGGAACCTCAATTGAGAAAATGCCTCCATAAGATCCAACTGTAAGGCATTTCCTTAATCAGTGATTGACAGTGGAGGGCTTAAGCCATTGTGGATGGTTCTATCCCTGGGATGGTATTTCTGGGTTACATGAGAAAGCAGGCTGAACAGGCCATGGGAAGCAAGCCAGTAAGTAGCTCCCTCCAAGGCCTCTGCATCAGCTCCTGCCTCCAGATTCCAGTGCTATTTCAATTCCTGTTTTGACATCCTCCAATGATGGATTACAATCTGGAAATATAAGCCAGATAAACCCTTTCCTCTCCAACTTGTCTTCCAGCTATGGTGTTTTGTCTCAATAGCAATAGAAAATCTAACTAAGGCAAGTGGTACCAGGATTATGGGGTATTACTATGACAGATTTGATCATGTTTTGGGGAGGATTGTGGAAGGACTTTGTAACTTTGGGCTTGAAAAGCCATGGAGTGTTGAGAGCTCAGTGGGCTGTTCTTTAGGACCTTGGAAAATAAGAATGTTGAGAGCAGTAGAGAAGATGGAGGCCTGGCTTGTGAAGTTTTAGGGGAAAATGTAAAGACTCTTTCAGGGCCATTTACTGTTTTGAATTAAGATTCTGTTTTTCTGGTCAGCTGGAGTTGAAGAGTCAGCTGTGATTAACAAGAAACCAGCAGCACTGAAGTGAAACCTTTGAGTTACTGGGACAATTGATGCTGGTTAGCTGGAGCTGAGAAATGTTGATTAAGAAAAAATTAACATGAAATCTTCTGGGAAATGTTTTTGCAGGGTCAGCACACAGAAGCTATGTTCCAGAACTAGCCGAGGTTGTATCTTGTGCAGGCAGCCAAACTTGGTAGTGTGTCACCCATGTTTGGAAAGACATGAAGAGGTTGTCTTAATTAGGGTTTCTATTGCTGGGAAGAGACACCATGACCATGGCAACTCTTCTTTTAATTATTTTTAAGCTTTCTTTTTATTTATTCTTTGTGTTTTTCACAGCATGTATCTCAATCCCATTCATTTCCCACCCCTTCATATCTACCCTCTGTCCTTGCAACCTAAACACTAAAATAAAATAAAATTAACTTTAAGAGAAAAAAGAAAAAAATGGGAAAAATCAGCCTCACCATGGAAGCTGTAGTGACACAGTGAGTCTTGAAGTAAACACTTTTATCCACATATCTTTACTTGCAAGTGTTCATTGCAGAGTCAGTGGTCTGGTTTGAGGCCTATGGTTTCCAATACACTATCGATGCTGGGCCCTCACTGGAACTCCTCTTGGATATCCTGTTGTTGCTCTGTGTCATGGAGATTCTACATCTTTGAGTCTGCAGGACTGGCCCCTTCACATGCTCCAGCAGTTCATAAATGGGATGGGTGTTGGGGTGGGCCATCTCATAACCCTGGTTCTGGGCCTGCGCAGCTGCAGAGTTGGTCAGCCCACTATCTCTCCCCTGTCTCCACCACCAGGGTGAGCTCTCCAGAATCTCCCTATCTAGTTCACCCTTTGCAGCAATGAGCAAGGGACAGGGTCAGTTCTACTTTCATACCTCAGAGTCGGCTCTCCCAACACCTATAACATCATGGCCAGGTCTGTGTTGCTCAGGAGAGGTGCAGGGGCTACTCTCCCAAGTGTTGTAGCTGGTGAGGTATAGGGACAGCTCTCCTACTCTTATGACTCAGAGCTACATCTCCCACCTGCCACAGGTGGTGAGGGGGGGAGGGCATCTTTTCTTCTCCCCCTTTATTTCACCACAGATGAGGGAGGTAGTACAAGCTATGCCTCTTTCATGCTTTCAATGCTGACTCACCAGTTCCCCCATTTACAGGGTCAACTCCACTCTGGTATTCAGGCAAGGTATAGGGCCTGTTCTACCGAGAGTTGCAGCTGATGAGGGGTTGGGTCAGGTCCCCCACCTACTGCAGGTGGTGAGGGGCGAGGGGAAGCATTTTTCCATCACCACATGGAAGGTATGACATGTTCTCCCATTCTCATGTCCTCAAAGACAACTCACACTTAACTCTGTGAACAGTATCAACTTTACTGTGCTGCACAATGAGGTATAGTACCCTATCTTCTGAGTGCCTCAGCCAATGTGGGATAGGACCAGTTCTCCCTGATGTTGTAGCCAGTGAGGGGGCAGGGCCAACTCTGTATAGCCTTAACTTCTAGGCCTTTGGTGGTATCAAGAGCCACAGATATCAACATATATCATGGCTGCATCAGGACTATGAACTGAGACATAGGCCCCAGCAGCAGCCCAGGCCCAGACATCACCCATATAAGACCTCTCCTCACCATGCCATATCATACATCTGTTCACCAAAATAGTACCTGTCTGTCCAGTGCCACATAGTCCACCATGGTGCTGGGCAGGACCCTTCTTCCTCCTCAGAGCACAGGACAGTCTGCCCCAGGTTACATGTGGATCTTGTCCCACTCAATCCATCATGGCCCACTGGGCAGGACTATGCTTCCTCTTCAGAGCCTGGGGCTGTTTACCCCGGGCCTGTGTGTGCAACTACAGCAACTCTTATAAAGGAGAACACTTAATGGGGTGGCTTACAGTTTCAGAGTTTTAGTCCATTATCATCTTAGTGGGACATGGTGGCAAGCAGGCAAACATGGTGCTAGAGAAGGAGCTGAGAGATTTACATCTTGATATTCATGCAACAGGAAGTGGACTGAGACAGTGGGTGTGTCTTGAGCATATATATGACCTCACATCCAAAGTGACATACTTCAAACCACCACATTCTACTCCCTGGCCCTCAAAGGATTATTGACATATCAAAATGCAAAAATGCATTCAGTCCAACTTCAAAAGTCCCCATAGTCTATCACAGGCTCAACAATGTTTAAAACTTCAGAGTTCAAAGTCTCTTCTGATATTCATGCAATCTCTTAACTGTAATACCCTATAAAATTTAAATAGAAAAGATCACATACTTCAAAAATATAATGGCACAAGTTATACATTACTGTTAAATAACATAGGGAAGGGAGAACAATGAGAAAATACCAGACCAAAGCAAGACTGAAACCCAGTTGAGCAAACTTCAAATTCTATAACTAACTCAATCTCTGATGTCAGTATACTCTTCAGATCTCCAACTCTTTCAGCTTTGTTCACTGCAACTCATTTTTTTTCTCTTGGGCTGTTTCCACTCCCTCTTAGCAGCTTTCTTCAACAGGTATCCCATGGATCTGGTATTGCCAACATCTTGGGATCTCCAAGGCAATCCAGATTTCAACTTCATAGCTTCACACAATGGCCTCTCTAGGCCTCCATTCAGGGACAGGCTTGACACAAGCCTAGCCTCAGCAGCTAGTTGTGGAGGCAAATTAATAGCTCCTGTCTTCCACCCTTAACTCTAGAACTATGTGACCAAAGCTGCCAAGTTCTGCTGCTTACTGGGGCTAGAATACTCAATTACATCTTCACCAATTTTCTATTTTTGATGGTTTCCTTCACTGCCTAAGTTTGGCTTTCCTGGAACTGCATCTGTAGACCAGGCTGGCCTCAATCTTAGAGATCTGCCAGGCTTTTGCCTTCCAAGTGCCGGGATTAAAGGTGTGCACCACCTAGCCCTGCTGTAAGCCTTTCTTTAATTCCTTATCACAAGTTGAAAATTTAGCTGAGAGGGATCTTGTCCTTAGGTAACCACTTCCTTTATTCCATTTCCAATTATCTCCTTGAACACAGGACTTAGTTCCACTCCACTTCCTAGTGCTCATTTTTTCCTCAAATTTTACATTTTCTTGCTTCTTTTCATTATGAATCTGTATGAGAGTGATCAGTAATAACCACATAACAGAGTCTATACTAGGCTGTTTTGAGATTTCTGCTGCCAATGAAATTAATACAAAACTCTTTACTTTAGTCTCATGCAGACTCTCTTAGGATAAGGGCCCAAAGCAGCCATATTCTTGACCGAAGTATCACAAGAATGATCTCTAGGCAACATACTGAAATTCTATTCCTCTGAAACATCTTGAGCCAGCACCCCCCAGTTCAAATCACCCATACCACCACTGTCTTCCATGATCCTATTAGTTTGGTCTATTAAGTAACATTTAAAGCACTGAACTGTATTTCTAATCTCTGGTCCCAAGGTCCATATTCCTTAAGCAAAGGCATGGTCAGGCTTATCATACAATATCCCAGTCCCTGGTACCAACTTCTGTTTTAGTTAGGGTTTCTATTGCTATGGAAAGACAGCATGATCATGGCAACTCTTCTAAACTAAAACACTTAATGGGGTGGCTTGCAGTTTGAGAGATTCAGTCCATTATCATCATGATGTGACATGGTAGCATGCAGGCAGAAAGAGAAAGAGCTGAGAGTTTTATATCTTGATATGCAGGCAACAGGAAGTGGACTGAGACACTGGCTGTGGCTTGGGCATATATGGGATCTCAAAGCCTGCCTCCATAGTAACAAACTTCCTCCAACAAGACCACAGTTACTCCACCAGGGCCATACCTCATAACAGTGCCACTCCCTTTTGGAGCTATTTTCTTTCAAATCACCACAGTGGCCATGGAAATTAAATGAGGCTTGGCACTGTGAGAATTCAGGTAAATTCACTGGTGAAGGTACAGCCTCAATAGCAGTTGAAAACCCAGTATTGAAGAGGTCATACAGAGAAGTTGAGGCTCAGCACTACAAAGAGAGCCAGCCAATGAGAGGCTATTGGTGGAAGTGCAAGCATGTTGTAGCAAGGGATCCCAGCATTTTGGAGATACCAGTACTATAGAATGACCTCCCTGAACAGCAACAACAGTGGAGTGGAGCCAGCCAGACTCTAGAAGACTAGCTGGATATGCTGTAGAAGACTGAGCCAGAGAAGTGACCCAAGCTCTTTAGAGATTGGTGTCCTTGAGTGTCCTTGGGAGACCTAAGCCGAGAAGATGGTGATTGAATCCCAGATAGTTGGATACTGAATTATTTGTATGCATGGAGTATGGTTTTATGAGGGAGACTAGCTCCCTCTTTTTCCCCTGGGGTACTTGAGGAAGGAGAAGTGAGAAATATATAGATGGACATATAAAGGAGAGAGACAGTTAGAAACACAGGATCCCTTGGGAGGGCCTGGGTCAAAACTCACCAGCCCCTTATGTCTCTACTAAAGGGGTTTTAAAGAATGCTATGGGGTGGAAAAAAAGACCTCCCCTCAGCACAGCCAAGCACAGACCATCCCAGACACCTGGTGATCATGCACATCATCAAACCATCCCTAATACAGCCCTGCTGTGTAAAACAAGATCAAATCTCACTAGGAAGCTTTTGTGAGCGCCCACAATTTTACTTGGTTCAGTTAGTTTTCCATCTTGAAGAGGGCATTTAACTTTGATTTTTATAGGAACCCACAGCTGACAGTCTTTTTCTTTTAATTAAGTATTTTTTATTCATTTTACATACCAATCAATCACAGATCCTCCTCTTTACTCCTCCTAGCTCTCAAACCTTCCCTTACCCATTCACCTCCCATTCTGTCCTACAAGAAGTTAAGGCCTCACAAGGGGAGTCAGCAGAGCCAGGTACATTCAGTTGGGGCCGGTACAAACCCCTCCCCCTGTATCAAGGCTGTGCAAGGTGTCCCACCATAGGTAGTGGGCTCCAAAAAGCCAGCTCATACACCAGGGATGGATCTGATCCAACTGCCAGGGGATTCCTTAAGCAGATCAAGCTACACAACTGTCTCTCTTATTCAGAGGGCCTAGTCCAGTCCCATGGAGGCTCCACAGCTGTTGGTCTAAAGTTTATGAGTGCCCACTGTATCTGGAGTTTTCTCTCCAGGTCCTGCCGTGTTCCCAGAATTCTCTTCTCTGCTTGTCCCGCCTATACTTCCTGCCTGGCTACTGGCCAATCAGTGTTTTATTTATTAACAAATAAGAGCAACACATTTAACATACAGAACATCCCACAGCAGCCCACTAGTTTGGTTTGGTTGTCTCTGTAGGTTTCCCTATCATGATCTTGATGTCCTTTGCTCATAGATTCCCTCTTCTCTCTCTTCAACTGGATTCCTGGAGCTCAGCCTGTTGGTTGGCTATGGATTTTTGCATCTGCTCCCATCAGTTACTGGGTTTTTTTTTCATTTTTTTTCCTGAGACAGGGTTTCTCTATGTAGTTTTGGAGCCTGTCCTGGATCTTGCTCTGTAGACCAGGCTGGCCTCAAACTCAGACCTCTGTCTCCCACATGCTGCGATTAAAGGCGTGTAATGTACCACCACGGCCAGATGAGGCATTTTCTTAATGGTTCCATCCCTGAGCTGGTAGTCCTGGGTTCTATAAGAAAGCTATCTGAGCAAGCCAAGGGAAGCTCCCCTTCATGATGTTAGCATCAGCTTCTGCAAAGAATCAGACAAAACAGAGTCCCAAGAAGGAAAATAAATGAGATTCTTTGCTGTCCACTATTATTCTTAATTATTTCCTCTTTTCTCCTCATAATTATTTATAAGCATGGTCATAATTCATTATGCTTATATATTTAATTGAGATTATAAAATTATATAATCCTTTCTAATCAATTATATTTCCCATTGTGTTTGTTTTTTAGTAGGCAGGCACTGTGTTATCAGTGGTTCAGGGTTTTCTCATGAAAATAAAAAAGCTTTGATACTATTCATTGCATCAGACACAAAGTATAGTTCTGCCTCCTGGTTCCTGCCTTGCTTGAGTTTTGGTCCTGGCTTCCTCAATGATAGACAATGATCTGGAAGTGTAAGCCCAGTCAGGACAAATCTCACTACAAAACCCTTTCTCCCAAATTGTCTTTTGGTCATGGTATTTCATCACAGCAGCAATAGAAACCCTATATAAGATAGTTTACATTCAAAATTCACTGTTTAGCAATATAAAATTAGTTGTTGATAGCTATAAATATCCTACTGCTTCCACAGAATCCTCAATCATCCTATATTTATTCCTTCTCCATTATACCGGCCAGGCTCTAGTAACCACTACCCCCTTTCCATCCTTCCCACATCTCCCACTCCAGACTTGGTTGCCTAGAGTGCTTTGTATAGGGTTGAGGACTTGAAGGCTTTCCAACTACATATTGTTGTTAAGAATTATGCTAGTTCAGTTAAATAGTGGTTTTACATTTTCCACAAATAACTATAACATCACTAGCACTGAGTAGTTAACTAGTTTTTCAGTACCAGGCATGGTATCCCTCTTGTTGAGTGGGGCATAAGTCCAATTAGATAGTAGTTAGTTACCACCAAGGTATGTTTGCCACTGCTGCACCTTTATACTTTTCATGTTACACTGGTCATTGATACGATTCATAGGCAAGACAGTAGGAAAGGGGAGGAAAGTAAAGGCAGGAGAAGGAGGTGGGTAAAATAACAATAAGGATACCTGAAAAAACACAAGGCATTATACTATTAACTATTTGTCTAAAAACCCTATAATCGACACAATTCTGTATATAAATATAAACATATAGTTTTAATGAACTTTTCTCTTCTGGACTGATTGGTGGTCCCTGCAAGAGCCAACAATGACCTAACAAAAACACCAATATCAAACATGAGAAAACTTCTGTTTTAGTATTGTTCAGGGCTGTCCAAGAAACTACCAAAACAGCCTATTGCTGTTGCCCTTGATTATCCTTCAGAAGTAGAAGGTAAGTCCTATTGCTGAGGACTCTATGCACTTTAGAAACAAGTTCCAGAGACTCCTGAGCTGGATTTGGTAAGAAGTCCCTCTCCCTGAGAATTAACTTTCATATTACAAGGTGTCATACAATCTTCCAAAGGAGGTAGGTAACCAAAATTCTGTTCATTTAATGATTATTCTATTCCCTTTGGTACCTTTGAATATTTGTTGGCTCTTTTTCTCTTATAAATTAGATTGTATTTTCATTTTGACTCTTCTCTTTTACAGGGTTTTCTCATGAAAATAAAAAAGCTTTGATATATGCAGAATTTTCATTACCTCAGTAGACTATCTTTGTCTTTTCTCAATTGTTTATTTTAGCAAATATATTTGCATTTAATTATGTTGTTTTACTTTGCTGTTTAATAATTGTATATGTGCTTTGATTCAATAACATATTTTAATTTATAATTTTTGGTACAAAAGCCCTGTATTATTATTGCCTTAAGTCATAAAATGGGTGGCTAAGCAGTTAAGAGAATTTTCTGCTCTTGGAAAACACTTGGGTTCAGTTTCCAGCACCTATGTGGCTGCTGACAATCACTTGCAACTCCAGTTCTAATGGATCCAGTACGTTCTTCTGGCCTTTGCAGACACCAGGTTAAAATATGCTGCATATTTACAAATGCAGACAAATACACACAGACAAAAGTATCAAAAAAAAAAAAACAATAAAAGGAGTAACAACAATCTTTATTGTCTCTAATGAAAGATAAGTTCCAAATAATTGAAGAATTGAAATTAGTGACATTCTCTGTTCTTCACATTGATCTTATGATGTTTTTATGGGATTTTTAAGAGTGTTCTCATCCCCAAAGTTATTTTCATGAATTTGAAGTGTGTTTTTGTCCTCAAATTCATTTCACACAGTGCAGACACATTGAATTGTCCAGGATCCTCTGGAATGCACATGGAAATCCAGGGCAGTTTACAATGTTGGCTATCAAACCAATATAGAAAACATGCACTCTAGCATACAAACTGTCTGACAGTGAAAGTGACCAAGCTGTTCAAGAGAAAAATGGAAACATTCTCATCATCCACAAAGATATGCCCAAACTTCATGATTTGAAGCAGAACAGAATTTGGAACCAACTGCTAGTAAGCAACACTTAGAAAACTGGGAGGAACCATTGCAGAAGCAGTGCTGTGTGTTTCCTCCTATGAGATAGATAGAAAAGAATAGTTCATATTTGATTACAAAGTGTTAGTCCTTGGTGAAATCATTATTGGTGTTTTTAATGAAAGCATTTCAAGATATAAAGAAGAAAAATAAAATGCAAAGGTAAGTATTTTTAGATTTTAATGTAAAACTTATTCTCACTGCTTCTCAAGTCTCCCCACCCTGGAATTTCAGTTTTGTATTTTAATTGCTCCCAATTCACTTAATAATAAATTCCTCTTATCACAAGACTTTCTAGACTATTCAAGCTCACAAAGTTCTTTTTAACATCCTAGTTCGTAACAAATGGGGTAGATGATCAATAGTTGCAATGCATTTTCCAGGATGCATTCTATCTTCTTAATATTTAAACATTTTCCAATTTAATTAAGAAAATAAGAAATATATCTCCTTATTTGAATAATGAAAAAGTGAGCCACAATAACTTAATTTCATCTTTAAAAAAACATGAATAAAGTGATAGATTTAGAATTAGAATTCAGAATATGTAGCTTAAGAACCCACACTCCTTCAAGTGTTTCTTGATTCATAACCCTTCATTTGTTTATTCCTTTATATTGCTTAAAATCATGTCTTAAACACATAAAGTACTTGTCATGCTCAGGACAATTAAGACAATACTGCCCCACCCTCCTCCCAGAAAACATAATTCTTGGCCTCATTTCCCTCACCACTTGATGTAGGAATTAATCAGATGAACATATAGTTTTTAATTAAAACTTATATGTGTGTTTTGGAGGGTGAGAGGCAAAGGTAAGGGATATACTGTGAGTTAAGTTAATAAAATAAGTGACCACTGAAAATAAACTTTATCTTAGTTGATAACATTTGATTGAAGTCTTTTGTTGTTTCTTCTCTTTTAAAATCATAAAGACATGATTTGTGTAAGAGAGAACATCAAAGACATCAACAACATGGCATCTTCAGATATAATAAAGACATTTGGTGGTTTGAAATGGTATTTTTAATAATCAACTGTCATCAATAACTCCAGGATTTAATTTGCAAATATCTCAACTTGCCTTTTTGACAGTTGCAGATGACTGTTTATAGACAATCCATGTATAATATTTTCTCTTCTTCTCTTGTATACAGAGTGGTGTCAAATGGTATTTCCTAGGTGGATACCACAATAAATTCTATTTCTCATTCTGGAAATTCTCATTCTTGGTGTCTCTTTTGTCAGGCTTATGCAATAAGAATAGGGTGAATTTATATTCTTACAGAAATACAAGTGACTTTTATTTTTGTTTTACATTTTTAATTTTACTAATTTCATACATAATTTATACAATATTTTGATTAACACTAAATGCTATTTTCTCCCCCCCCCACATCTCTTCCTCTAGTTCAAAACTTTTTCCTTCCAACTTCATGTACTCATTAAAAACAAAACAAAACAAAACAAAAAAGTTGGCTAAGTCCACTTAGTGAGGCCTGTATGTGTATAAATCTTCTGGAGCAAGTGTTGCCTCTGGGGTGGAGAATGGGAACCCTGAAGAAAACAGACTTCCCCTACTGCCCATCAGATATCAATTACAAATATATCTCAGATTGGGATGAGAATTATTTTAGCTTCCTTAGGAAAATCTACTCATAATAAAAATATTATTTAATGTTGTTGTAAATTATATTTGTTTATTAATTTCCATTTTAGTTGTTTGATTGTTAGCATATAGTAATATAAAAGACTTTTGTATGGCAATTTTAATCAGCTTTAATGAAGTTTAATTGCATATAATTTGGTTCTGAGATATATATATATATATATATATATATATATATATATATATATATATATATATATCACCATGAACTCATGATGATAATCAGAATATTAAGCATGCTGATCCCTTCTAATAGTTTCCTTGTACCTTCTGTGTTATCTTGTTTTGTATTTGTGCTGGTAATAGTTTTACTCCACATTTTAACCATTATTCAAGTATATAGCATAGTATTTACAGTTATGGACTTTATGTTGTATAGTAAAACTGTAGAAGTTAGTCTCCTTTTGTAGAACCTATTCATACTACACTACTCAAAGTTTATACCCACTGAAAAATAAGTTTCTTCTTCCCATTCTCCTTAGCTCATGATGCCTGTTATTCTCTTTGCTTCAATTATCTTGACTATTTTAGATATTCTATATAAGTAGTACAATAAAATACTTTTATGGTTTAAGTATAAAACAGCTTCATATCTTGAATGCTTTGTCTTCAACTCTTGTGAAAAGCCTGTATTCTGCTATATCCCTCATTAGATTTACTTACCTGGTTTCTGAGCTGAATCAAGGCTGTATATTCACATCTGAAGATTTGGAGCTAAGAACAATGGATGAGATGAGAACAAGTAATGTTTGGCTTTCTCGGTCTGGGTTACCTCACTCAGCATAGTATTTTATGGTTTTATCCACTTACCTGCAAATTTAATTCTTATTCATACTTGAATAGTATTTCACTATATACATGTACCATATTTTCATTATCTATATTTAGTTGAAGGACTTTTAGGTTGTTTCGGTTTCCTAGCTATTGTAAATAAAACAACAATGAACATGGCTGAATAAGTATCTGTGGAATAGGATGTTGCGTCTTTGGACATATACCAATGAGAGTGTAGCTAGGGTCATATAGGAGGGTTTATGTTTTTAGCTTTTATAATTCCCCATAGTGATTTCCAGAGTGGCTTGTACCACTATGTAATTTCATCAGCAGCAAATGAGGGGAATCCCATTTCCCAAATCAACCAGCAATTGTTGGTGGTATTTTTGTTGATATTGTTAATATTAGATATTCTGATTGGGGTAAGATAAAGTCTCAAGGTTATTTTGATTTGCATTTCTCTGATTGCTAATAAACACTGTTTGAGATATGTAGTAGCCATTTTTATTTTTCTTTGAGGGCTCTCTGTTCAGATCCAAAGCCTATATTTTTATCTTGTTTTTTCATTTTCTTCTTGATTCTTTGCTTTTTGAGTTATTAATACATTCTGTGTTGTGAAATATTATTTTAACTAGGCAAATATGTGTTTCATTTGTTCATGCTGAGAAATATTACTTTAACTGTGTAAAGGTGTGTTCCATTTGTTTATGCTGCCTTTCTAAATGATGTAAAGATGTGTTACATTTGTTTACAATGTATTTGTTTAACTATATAAAGATGTGTTGCATTTGTTTCACCTTGCCTGCCTAAGACACCTGATTGATCTAATAAAAAGCTGAATGACCAATAGCTAGGCAGGGCTGGCGGGCAGAGATAATAAATAGGGGGAATCTCGAGGGACATCACTGGAGCCAGAAGCCAGGTAGCCCCCAGCCATCCAGAAACTAGAGGAAGCAGGAAAGTAAGACAGAAGTAAGAAAGGTAAAAGTCCCGAGGCAAAAGGTAGATAAAGAGGAACAGATTAAGTTATAAGAGGTAGCAAGAAATAAGCCTAAGCTAAGGCCAAGCATTCATAACTAATAAGAAGTCTCCATGTCATGATTTGGGCCCTGGTTGGTGGGCAAAAAGCAAAATCCTGTACAATTCAGGGCCTTAATCTTTTGTCAAATATTTAGCCGACAAAGATGGGAGAATTTGAGCACAAATTATTGTTTAGAAACTTTTAAACAATAATAGATACATGGTTTGAAATTGTGGAAACATTAAACAGAAGAAATGAATGAAAATCAAGGTTACTAGTATGTAGAAGATAAGATAAAGTATAAGCAAGACCAAAGGCAAGAAACAAATCTCTTCTTCTGAGACTGAAACAAACCATTTGATGACTGTTGCACCTGTACATTTATGGATGTATGAGCAGAAATTGGTTAAGTTTCATTGTCACTTCATTCATTTTTATATGTATAAAGAAAAATATCAACAGAATTATGAACAAGAAGATAGAAACTTAAGGCATTTATTTTTAAGATTAATATAATCTCCTTGTTATTTATTTTGAGTATTTTTATCAATATTATTTGAGACTTATATTGATGGCATTTTACACTGAAGTAGAAAACTAACATGTAGTGCTTGATTTGGAAAAATCCACAGTGTGAATTATCAATGAACAAGTTCTTTCAAATGGTATCGACTAGCTGAAATTAGGAAGAGAAGGATTGAAAAGTTGGACCTCTTTTCAACAAGAAGTAATACCTCTCATAGAAAAGGAGAGTGCTGTATATGCTCCATTCCTTTACATGTGTAGCACTTTGTTATTCTCAATTACTAAAAGCACATAATCACTTGTATTATCTTCTAAATGCATATGTAGTTCAGGAATTATCTCCATTTTATTTCCACAAGCATAGTTTTCTTTGTAAAGTAAGATGATTTCCTGCTTATTTAGTGTAACTATTTCAAAATAAAGGCCCCCTCAACTATAACTCTCATCTTGATTAAAGCAATTTACACCAAAACTCTGAGTTTTATTTAATCTATTAAAATAAATCCCATCATTTGTCTTTCCTGTACATAATTCCCATAGTGCCCTTTCTCATAAACAGCTGACATAATAACAACATTTTGTTTATAAGTACAAATAATAACTTCTTACTTCCTTCTTCACAGGTAAGATAGATAATTTGCTAGAAGTTGGTAGTCAATGGTTAATAAGTATAGGATACTTTAATGATAAATTTTTTAAATATTATCTTTTTTGATATTGTACTTCTAGTGTTTCTGCTTATCCTCTTTGTTTTTAAAGTAAAATTTCTTTTTTATTATTATGTGTTTTAATTTTACACATCAGCCATGGGTTCCCCTGTCCTCCCCCCTCCCGCCCCCACCCCCACCTTACTCCCAACACCTTCCCTCCATTCCCTTGTCCTCCAGGACCAAGACACCCCTGGGGATTCATTTAAACCTGGTAGATTCAGTACAGGCAGGTCCTGTCCTTAAAGTAAAATTTCTATAAATCTATAAGCATTATTTTAGTTGGCTAATATATCCATAATCAAACCAGTATGTTCTAGACTACGTTAAAATACATCAAAATCACCATGAAAAATAAGCCAAAGTACTTAATTGTACAATCTAGATGTTGAATATGGTGCTTCATGGTACAAAACGAATGGTTCAAAACATAAAATCTGACCCTGAATTAAATTCATCTTCTATCAATTCTAAATGTACCTTAGAAAATTATGTCATCAATCTATTTTATAAGCAAAATAATATATTTCAGAGGTTGAGAAGTTAGAAATTATGAGAATAATTTCTTTTTTACCTAGACTTTGAAAGTCTTATACATGAATATACTGTACCATCACATCTACTCTTCCCATCCCTTCCTTCCAGCTCCATTCATGTTCCCCTACAATGTATCTACCTCCCAACTTCAAGTTTTTTTGTTTCTTAACCACTGAGTACAATTAGTGCTAGCTATATGAACATGGACAGAGGGTAATTCACTGGGGCATAGGTAGACTACCATTGACCATACTCCTAACAAAAAGTGAATGTACTCTCCTGAAAAACCATCAACTGCCAATAATCACTCAAATTGAGTGTGATCTCAGAAGACCTTCCCTTTTCCAGGCTGGGATTTTTAACTGGCTTGATCTTGTACATGTCTAGTTGAGGTAACCACAACTTCTGTGAGTTAATTATTGCATACCAGGTTTCAGCATCCCACAACTCTCTTCCTCACATGTAGCTCTTACATTCTTTTTGCCCTCTCTTCCACAGTTCCTTGAGTCTTAGGGAATGATATATCTGTTCCCTCTATGACTCAACACTTACTGTTACTTATTTTTCAACACATTGAATAGTCATGGGCTTGACTTCTATATTAACCACTACCCATTGCAGTAAGAAGTCTGTCTGACCAAGGTTGAGTGTAGCAGACATAGGTGGATGTAAACATAAAAGAGGGAATTTGACAATGTGACCATTAAGGAAAACAATATCAATATATCCTCCCATTGGATCTCTGGATTCCCTAGCCACATGTTTTCACAATATTTACAGTACTGGGAATGAATTCCCTCCTGTGGATCAGGCTTCAAGTCTAATCAACAAACTAGTTAGTTCTGTCCATAAATAGTACTACAATTATTGCACCAATGAGTACATCTTATCTTGTAGCTTGGAATTGCAGCATGCTGTATCAGTCACTTGATAAAACTACTGATGTTTGTTCTCCCTTTGAAGCCTGCACAGAACCTTCTAGAATCATGAATGCTAGCCAGCAGGGAGATAATTTCTTGTTCAGTTTAAGATCTATTCATCCATGTACTTCAACCAAAATATGTGAGTTGTTTTCAGAAATAGGGTCTTTCTATTACAAGAGGAGTGACAATCACCTGTAGTGTTCTAGGTGCCTCTCATGTCTATGTGACCAATAGCACATAGAAACATAATATGTACCTGGCACCGAGATTATCATTTAGTAACTCATATCTTCTGGGAGCAACATTGTCGATGATGGATGCTTCTGTTGAAAGTCCTTTTGAAGAAGAGAATATCATTTAGTTAGCTTCCAAGCCAATGGAGTACATAAGGTGTTGTCATACATCCAACAGACTCCTACCCATTGCTCCTTTCCTCTGCTTCCCTGTCCCCTTAATTGCTAAAACTTTCAGCTCCTAGTTACATGCCCCATTTGTTCATATCACATGTGCTGTACAATCCTCCTAATTATATTTTTATTTGTGTTGCAATATCATAGATTTCAATGTAGCTTCCTTGTACACAGTGCCCTTCCCCTCCCCTCAACTCCATTTCTCCATCACTCCACTGTTTGCCTGAAACTTTCTGCCCCCAACATTTTTCTTTTCTGTATTTTCATTTTATCTGTATCCAACTATCCCCATGACTAAATGCACCCCCTCAAGTAGCCCATTTCTAGTTTTCTGGCTTCCATATTTACTCCAAGTTAAACACACAATACATATGGTTTGAAACTAGGACACCCATGTGAAAAAGAACATGTGATGTTAGTCTTTTGGGACAAAGATGACCTCAGTGTATTTTTTCAGTGCCATACATTTTCTTGCAAATTTCATTTTTCATAGATGAGTTATATTTAATTGTATATATGTACTAAAATTCCATTCTCCATTCATTGGTCCCTATATAGCTAGACAGGTTCCATTTTCTAAATATATTTATAAATAAAGCATCAATGAATATGATGTTCAAGTATCTCTCTAATAGGGTGTAGAGCCCTTTGGGTATATGTCTAGGAGTGGTACATCTGGGCTATGTGGTAGATTTATTTCTGGGTTTTGATAAGTTTCCAGATTAATTTCTAAAGTGCCTATACTGGTTTAAACCATGACCAACAGTATAGAAAAGTTCCCATTTCTCCACATACAGACTACCATTTGTTGCCATTTATGTCTCTAATGATGGTAACTTTAACTGCAGTGAGATGGAATCTGAAAGTATTTTTAGCCTGCATTTCACTCATAGCTATGGATGGTAAACACATTTAAAGCATTTTAAAACCCCTTCCTTCTTTCCTTCCCCTATTCCTTTTTTTTTTAAATTTCTATTCAGCTCCCTACCCCATTTAAAAAAAAATTGGTTATTGGCTACTCTCACAAGTTCTACATGACCATTGCACTATCACAACTTGCAGGCAGGAAATATTATAGGTCAGAGATTTTGTGGCTGTATTGATGCACAGGTTTATCTTTCTGCAGCCTTCATAGTACCTTCTCCCAACAAAGGAACTACAATATAGGGGAGAAGGCTCCATGGAAGCAGTAGTTCGACCTCTATATGTTTAATGAGCTGTATGGATGTTGTCCTTGGCAATGGGTGTCAGTTTTGAGATTGACCTTCTGTCTTAGCATCAGTCTGTGTTGTTTAGGTTTCTATATGCGACTCCCTCAGCTAACAAGCAATTTCAACCTAGTCCCACTACTGGAAGCCTTGCCTAGCTACAAAAGATGTAAGTTCATACTTCTTATCCCTCATTACTAGGAGTCCTCACTAGGGTCATCCTTGTAGATTCCAAGTTTCACTCCACTAGATTTCTACATGTATAACACTCCCCAATTCTAGCTGTCTCCCCATGCATTCTATTCCTCCACTTCTACCTCCACCTCTGCTGCCTGATCCTTTTTACTCCTGTTCCTACCTGTCCTGAGTCCACCACAAAATTTACTGTATTTCCCCTTCCTAGGTTGGTTTATGCCTCCCCACTTGTGCCCTCCTGTTTCCCTAATCTCTCCGGGTCTGTGGTTTATAGCTGAATTATCACTTATATAACATCCACTTATAAGTGAATACATGCCATATTTGTCTTTCTGGGTTTGGATTGCCTCACTTGGAATGAGTTTTTTTAAATTGCATCCATTTCCCTCCAAATTTCGTGATGTCATTGTTTTTAACAGCTGAATAATACACAACTGGGTTTGTATCACATTTTTGTTATCCATTCTTCAATTGATTAGACATCTAAGTTGGTTTCAGTTTCTAGCTATTATGAATAAATCCACAATGAATGTAGTTGAGCAAGTGTCCTTGTGGTAACATGGAACATCTTTTGTGAATATGCCCAAGAGTGGTATAGCTAGGTCTTGAGTTAGATGGATTCCCAATTTTCAATGTAACCACCATATTAATTTCCATAGTGGCTATACAATTTGGTAATCTTACTATCTGTGAAGGAGTATTCCCCTTGCTCCACATCCTTGCCAGTATGAGCTGTCATTTGTGGTTTTGCTCTTAGCCATTCTAACAGGTGTAAGATAGAATTTCACATTAATTTTGATGTCTAAGGATGTTGAACATTTCTTTATGTGTTTGCCATTTGTCAGCCACTTGAAATTCCTCTGTTGAGAAATCTCTGTTTAGATTTGTATCCCACTTTTAAATTGAATTATTTGGGGTTTTTTGATATCTAATTTCTTGAGTTCATTATATATTTTGGGTATTAGTCCTCTATTGGGGATGGAGTTGGTAAAAAAAAAAATCCATTCTGGAGGGTGTCCTTTTGTCATATGGATGGTGTCCATTGCCTTACAAACATTATCCAGTTTCATGGTTTCCCAGTTATTCATTGGTGGGTCTTAGTGTGTGCAGTATTGGTTTTCTCATCACAAAGCTGTCTCCTGCATCAGTGCATTAAAGGCTATCCCCACCTTCATTTCTATCAGGATCATTGTTTTTGGTTTTACATTGAGGTCTTTATTTCAAGTGGACTTGAGGGTTTTTTTTTTGTTGTTGTTGTTGTTTTTTTTTTTTTGCTTTGGTTTTTTTTCTATGTTTTTTTTTTTTGAGACAGGGTTTATTTGTATAACAGTCCTGGCTGTCCTAAAACTCACTTTGTAGACAATTCTGGCCTCAAACTCACTGAGATCTGCCTGCATCTGCCTCCCAAGTTCTGGAATTAAAGGCATGTGCCACCACAGCCTGGCATGGACTTGAGATTTTGTGAAGGGTGATAAATGTGGATGTATTTGCATTCTTCTATGTGCAGATATCCAGTGTGACCATTACAATTACTTGAGACCCATGCCATGAGAGGGAGCCCATACCCTATACTGTCTGGAGGGCAAGGAACCTGAGACTTGATAGTCTAGAGACCTAGGGTAGAAACAAACATGGCTGCCAAAAACAAAGAGAGAGAGAGAGAGAGAGAGAGAGAGAGAGAGAGAGAGAGAGAGAGAGAAGATGGAAAAAATGAAGGAAGGAAGGAAGGAAAGGAGGAAGGAAGGGAGGAAGGAAGGAAGGAAGGAAAGAATAATTTAAATGTTTCCCAATGATATTCTGCTATATCCATAGATTGATACCTTATCCAGTTGTTGTGAGAAAGGATTTCTCTGTTAGCAGACAGGAGCATTTGCAGTGACTCACAGCCTGACATTAAGCAGAGAGGAAGTCCAAATTGTGGGTCTCAATCAAGTCCTTCCTCTCAGAGATCATGGTAGCCCATGGAAGAGGAGAAAGAAAGACTTCAGAAGTCACAGGGAATGGAGGACACCAGAAAAACAAAGCCCACATAATCACTAAGCAGAGCTCACATGGACTTACAAAGACTTCATGAGTCTGCACCTGGTAATTTGAGTGTATGTTATAGCTGTTAGCTTGGTGTTTTTGTGGGATTCCTAACAGTGGGAACATGTGTGTCTCTAACTCTTTCATCTGCTCTTGAGACTCTTTTCTTCCTTTTGGTTTTTTTATTTTTTTATTTTTGTCAAGCCTCAATGAGAGGGCATTTGCCTTGTTTTATTGTATTTTCTTTTGTCCTGTTTGTCATTTGAAGGCCTCCTCTTGTGTAAAGAGGAAATGGAGGCAGAGTCAATCTGGGGGTGAAGAGAGGTCAGGAGAGCTGGGAGGAGTTGAAGGAGGGAAGATTGTGGTAGGGATGTATTTTATGAGAGAGGAATCTGTTATCAATTAAATGAATTTGGTAGCTTGTTTCATTGATGGTTAGGCATCTTTTGTTGTGTTTACTAGGCATCAATACTCTGCAATATGTTTACTTATAAGAGATTTTCTGCTATTCTGTGGGCTACCTCTTTACTTGATTTACAGATTCCTTTGTTGCATGGAAACTTTTATTTTATAGTCCCACTTGTCAAATGTTGGTCTTATTTACTATGCTACCAAAATGGCAGTTAAAAAGCAATTACACCTGCCTATAATCTGGCATGTATTCCCTGATAATTCTTCTATCAGTAATAGGTATCTAGTGTTGTGCTTAGGTCCTTGAATCATTTGGAGTTAAATTTTTTTGTAAGGTGGGACTGATATCATCTGCAAATGGCTATACTTTGATTTTTTTTCTTTCTCCTATTTGTGTCATTTATTTCCCTCTATTTCTTTAGCTAAGATTTCAAAAACTATATTGAATAGTGGTGAGAGAATAAACTATTTTGTCTCATTCCTGATTATACTAGAGACATTCTGGATTTTTCTCTATTATAATATTGTCTATAAATTTATCATATATAGTCTGTATTATGTTAAGGTATGCTGCATCCATCCCTAGGCTCTCTATGACTTTTATCATGAAGTTGATATTGGATCTTGTCAAAGGCCTTTGCTGCATCTAATGGGATGATCATGTAATTTTGTTCTTTTAATATGTCTATTGCCATACATATGCTAAATCATTCCTGCAACTATAGAATAAAGCTGACTTGTCATGAATGATATTTTTGATATTATCTTGAATTTAGTTTTCAGAAAGATCAACCTGTAATTTTCTTTCTCTGTAGTTTATCTGTTTTTGGTAATAGGCTAATACTGGCTTCATCAAAAGCATTTTGAAACATTCCTTCCTTTTCTGTTTTGCAGAATAATTTAAGTAGCATTGGTGTTAACTATTCTTTGAAGATCTGGAAGAATTCTGCAGTGAATCCCTTTGATCATAAGCCCTTTTAGTTTGCAGACTAATTACTACTCTGTTCTCATTGAAAATCATAACTTCTATATTTGTTCATTTTTAAATAATTGTTCAAGTTACTCAGAATTCAGTCTTACCCAGGTTCTAATTTAAACTCTATCATTAATTAGCTATGGGCCACACAGTATGGTGAGAGGTGAGGAGCGTAAGAAAATGTAAAGGATACTGTGACGTTCTTATGCAATGATGGCAACTTGAAAAATTAATGTGGCTACATTGTAAGCAGAGAAAATATTATTAGTTGACTCTGATAATTATATAAGCATTAGCCCTTCACTGAATTTCTATATACCAACTATTCAGTGAGTAAATATATAATGAGAACCTGATTAATAATGTGCTGAATGATTTGAACAATTGGTGGTATGGAACTAGAACAACTTAATATTATGTAAATAAAATCAAATGTCTATGCTTAATAGCTTTCATTAAGTATGGCTCTGCCTTTCATATCAACATTTCTGTAATGTGACTTCAATTTTTATTTTCCAGTCCTCTGTTATTTTCTTTACAGTAAAGAATTTTGAAATTATTGGAATATAGTATGCTGATTTTACCCTTAATTATAGGCAGTTATCAAAAGGCAATAATGTTGAAGCAGGCCACCACAGAATCTCTGATAGGCTTTGAAGGATATAATATATTTTAAAGAACTCAATCTTATTAAGTCTATTGTTATAATACTGTCAGATATATCATCATTTGGGACTAAGAGGACAGAAAAAGGAGATAAAAAACTCTCCCTAAAAAGAGAATAGAATAATTTTAACAATAATTATTACTAATACTTGCTGATTTAGCTGCTTGTTCTAGGGGTGAGGATCCATAATTTTCATCTTCATCTAGTTCATGTGAATATTGTGGTATTTCTCTTTTAGAGGTGTGGAAAAATGAACCTAAGTGGAATAACTAACATAGCATAGCTAGTAACTGACAAGAATTAGAATGAAAGAAGTTTAACTTTATAAAAGATAGTTGATGCATGTTGAGGATAAAAACCTTTGTTTTTCCAATTTTTTTGTCCTATAGGCTTGTGAAGTAATTTGTATTTATACTTTTAAATATGAGAAAGTGTGTCTAGTTTTTGAAACAAAAAATGTTTTTAAAAGGATGAAAGTCTCTAGTTTCAAGCTTATATAAATCTTAGTTTGCTCTATGACAAACATATTATTTTTACTTTTCAAATTTATTAAGTTTAAATTATTGATTACAATTTATAAAAATCTGTTGATGGATTTAAACAAGTACTCAAAATGTATCTTACATGTTTACACTTAAAGAATGTGTTGGTTTTATCTCTATTTTCATATTTGTAATATATTTTAAACTGTAATAGATTTGCTTGTGGCAACTACTGCAATTAATAAAAAAGAGAATATGAATCTAAAGGAGGTCAAGGAAGAGTATATGAGAGAGTTTGGTAAGAGGAAAGGGAAGGGGGAAATGGTGTATTATTAATATATGTATATATGCATTATATATATACATATATCAAAAGCAAAAAAAAATAATTAACAACTGTTCTTTTAAATGTTTACTTTTTAATGCTGTTCTGTGGTCAGGAATTCAGGATCATCATTGCAAGAGGATTATTTTTAATATGGTATGTATGATGCAGCTTTCCTCTTTTTGAGGCACCTGATTGGTCAAATAAAACCTAAACAGCCAATTGCTAGGCAGGAGAGGGATAGATGGGGATGGTAGGCAGAGAGAATAATTAGGAGGAGGAAATTAGGCTCAGGAGAGAATGAGGGAGAAAAGGGAGGGGGGTTCCTGGAGCCAGCCATCCAGGAAGCTACCAGACAGACAGACAGGGAAGAAGGAGGAAAATTAGGACATACAAAATGAAAGAAAGGTAAAAAGTCCTAAGGTAAAACATAGATGAAAAGAAACAGGTTAAAATAACTTATTTTGTTTAGGCTAGTGGGACAAGCCTAAACAAAGGACAAGCATTCATAATTAATAAAATTTACCATGTCATGATTTGGGAGTTGTTGACTGGAGAAAGCCTGCTACACATATCTTCAATTGTAAACATAGCATTAAAAAAAATTAGCCTCTGATGTCTACTAGAGGTATTGTTGCCCAGTTATAGGGTAATTTCATTTTAAATCTTTTTTATGTGTGTGTAGGAAGCTTTTGTAGAGATGGGTTCCTGTATGACTTTTTTGGACACTCATTAGTGTTACCTACACCCTCAGTTGCTATCTTCTAACCTACCATTCCCTCTCCAGCCCAGTGTAATTCCTTCCTATCCCACAATTCCATTTTAATTCTTTCTACTTGTGTATTCTGTCTCTCCTCTCTTTGAAAGTCCCTCCTCATGGACACTTGGTTATTTCCTGACCATGATGGATATTCTAAATGAAACACACATATCTGAAGATTTGAAATTAATATGAACAAATGAAAGAAAACATTTGATGTTTGTCCTTCTTGATCTAGATTACCTCACTCATAATGATAGTTTCCAGCTTCAACAATTTCATAATTACATTTATCTTAATATCTGAATAATGATCTGTTGTGTAAATGTGCCATATTTCCATTATGCATTAATCAATTTGTGGGTATCTAGGTTGTTTCTATTTTCTGAATGTTATGAATAGAGCAGCAATGAACATGGATAAGCAAGTATTTCTGTAGTAGGCTATACAGTCCCTTTGACATATATCCAAGAGTGTTATAGCTGGTTCATGTGGTAGACCTGTCTAACTTTTTGTGGACCCACTGCTGTGGAATAATGATCTTTTACATTGTAAAGCTTTGTCACTAGAATTGGTTAAAAAAAAAAAAAAAAAAAAAAACACTGATTGGCCAGTAGTCAGATAGGAAGTATAGACTGGGCAACCAGACTAGAGGAATTCTAGGATGGGGAAGGGTGGAGTCAGGAGTCACCAGCCAGACATAGAGGAAGCAAGATGAGAATGTTGTATTGAGAAAAGGTACCAAGCCACACAGCTAAACAGAGATAAGTCTATTTATAAGAATTATGGGTTAGTTTAAGTGTAAGAACTAGTTAGTAATAACCCTGAGCTAATGGCCAAACATTTATAATTAATATAAGCCTCTGAGTGATTATTTTATAAGTAGACCATGAGACTGCGTGACCAGAGAAACTTTCTGACTACAAGCCTCTCACTATAATCCTCCTCACTGATTTTCCATAGTGGCTGCAGCAGTTTGCACTCTCATCAGCACTGCATAAGTATTTTCCCTTCCCTGTATTGTGCCAGCATTGTCAATCTTGGTGTTGTTATGGATTTTAGCCATGTTGACTGGGATAGGTTGAAATCTCAAGGTAGTTTGAATTTGTACTTCCCTTCCCCATCCCAGAGCATGCTTTGGTTTCCTGTTACACTGTATATATGTTTTGCTTTTTTCTAAAATGAAACATCAACACCATGATCAATATTATAAAAGTCTAAGTCTTATAGAAAAATAAATGGAATAGAAATATAAATGTGTTTTCAGGAGAAGTTTTGTATTTACATCCAAAAGGATACCAAACGGTTGTTTTGCTCCTGTAGATTCCATAGGATAAATTATTTTAGCATAAATTAAGTTGAAGATAAGCTTTTTGCTTGAAGTCATGTTGTTACTACCTGGCTTGTTAATATAAATTAACTTTTTTCTGACATAATGTCTAGGACTACAATCTGCTGGATACCTAGGGAGAAGACATGTGTACAATTTTTACTAACTTCTGTGATCTTTACTATATTATTATCAGTCAAGAGCCCTGTGCCACCAATATATGATCTAGTTCAGGGCTAAAGTTCGAAAAGGTAGGTGAAGGAAATAGAAAAAACTTTTAAACAAAGAGGGGCAAGAAGAGTAGGAAGAGAATGAGGGAAAGAACCTATAGTCAAAGACTAACTGTGTTCTACTCACAAACACAATGCTAGCTTTAATTAAGTTTAAAATAAGTTGAATGATAGAGCAATTCCAAAAGGAAAATAAAACCTTCAGAAAAACAAAGAAATGTTTTGCTTTGAACAGAGGTCTTAAGATATAGCCAAGGTTGACTTAAACAAAGATGCTTCTGCTTCAGTTTTCTTTGTGTTTTGATTTTAATTACATGCAACCATGCTTAATTGTATATGTAAATTAAAATTCATTAGTTTCACAATTTATACTTGCAATGTATACATTACAAATTGTAAATACAAGTAGTATCTTGAATTGATAGCCATGAGTTTTGAAGTATAGTACTTAAAGTGTTTCTTACTATTCAAGCATTTCAAAATGTTTTCACATAGAAGAGTTCTTTCTCATATTTTATAAACACTCAGTTTATTTGTTAACTATTCATATCCTATGATTTTCATATTCATCCAGTTTTTCATTTCTACATATACTGGAGATTTTAAACTACTTTTACTTTATCAATTTTTATAAACTGTTAATATTTAGACCCTTTAATAATTACATTTAGTTTAAGATACATCACACAGCACTGCAAAAAAATATTTTCTTTCTGTTCTTATTCTATAAGTGCTCTGTTTTTAAGTTTATTTTTTGTTAACTTTGTAAACTTTTTTTGACTAAAAACTATGACATAAGAACAGAGCTGAATCCAGGCATGTTCTAAGGCTAGATAATCACAACCATTGTTCTCATCCTCTGGTTTGCCTTACAGTAGTGGGTTACCAGGCATGTGATTTCCATAATGTCATCATTTCCTGTGATGACAAGATTGCCTTCTGGAAGGCCTTTCAAGGCTCTTCTGGAGGAAGTGTCACTGTGTTCAGAAACACATCCCTAATGCCTTTCTTCATTTGGGTGTCACAGATTGACCTGTAAGCACCATCAAATTTCCTCTATACTAAAATCTTTGGAGGTTGGGGTCTATACTTTCAAACTTTTAAAGGTGCTTCTTGAAGTCTGCAAAAGTTTCTGCTGAGCTCATCACCATGAATTTTCTTGGAAGCCCCTCTGCTTTCACTAGAAATTTCCTCACTTCTTCTTTCTTTATCAGCTATGTGCTCTGCCCTGACAAGTCCACTTTAGCAACACTAGTATTAACTTCAGAAACCAATGTTGCCCTCATCTGGGAGGAAGTTATAAGCCATTGCTACCACAATCTTGTTGATTTCTGCAACTTCTTCTCCCTTAGTAAATTCCTTAGGGTCAAGGATGAAAATATTGAGTATCTCCTGTTGCTGGAGTTTTTCTGATCCTGCCTGGCTCATGGTCAGGACAAATCTTTCTCACCCTCCAGTCCCACAGCCACTCAGACCCAACCAAGTAAACACACAGAGACTTACATTGCTTACAAACAGTATGACTGGGGCAGGCTTCTTCTTATTTACTTCTCTCTTAAATTAACCCATTTCTATTAATCTATAAGTTGCCACATGGCTCTTGGCTTACTGGTACCTTATATCTCAATTGTCATGGTGGTGGCTGGCAGTTTCTTGCTCTTAGCCTTCTACTTCCCAGAATTCTCCTCTCTCCTTGTTCTGCCTATACTTCCTGCCTGACTACTGGCTAATCAGTGTTTTATTTATTATCCAATCAGAGCAACACAATTAATATACAGAACATCCCACAGCAATCTCCTTTAGGGTATTATTCATATCTTCCTTTTATTTGATGTTTGTTTGTTTGTTTGTTTGTTTTTTCAAAACAGGGTTTCTCTGTGTAGCTTTGCGCCTTTCCTGGGACTCACTTGGTGCAGCCCAGGCTGGCCTTGAACTCACAGAGATCCACCTGGCTCTGCCTCCCGAGTGCTGGGATTAAAGGCGTGTGCCACCACTGCCTGGCTCTTTTATTTTTTATTTTTTGGTTCCTTAAGGTAGTTTCTCTGTGTGACAGACGTCCTAGAACTTAGAGATCCACATGCCTCTGCCTCCAGAGTGCTGAGATTAAAGGCATGTGCCACTATTCCTGGCCATTCACCTACTTCTTAGTGACATCTGCATTTACTATTGAATTATATAAGGAATATCCTCAAATCATGTTAACCACCCTGAGCTGGCAATGATTTTCATATTATAATTGAAAGCATTTATACTTTTTTCACCCTCTGTGATGGAAGCTTCAAATTTAAGAATGCAACCTTTTATTTCTACATTCAAATCAATATTTTGTTTCAGCACTCATCACTGAGCTGGTATGTGGTCCTTAATCCAGGTCCTATTCACTCAGTCTCCTGGCTTTCAATAAGGCAGGTCCTTTGAGAACTTCTATTACTTCTTCTTCAATAACATGACTATGGTGAAATTGACTGGCAAGAAACTAAGTGTCAGAGATTTTCCTCCTTTGTACATCTTAATTAATTGCATTTCTCTCTACTTCAGTCACTCAACATAGCCACTTCCCAGCACAAAAGGACAAATGGCTAAACAGAGATTAAATTGAGAAAAAGATGATAAACAAAGAAAGTAGGGAAATACATCTTCATGAGGCTGCTGAAGGCCCAGCGTTGACAGAGCTGATCATTTGGAAAGTCAGTATAAAACTTCAAGTAACCAACTATGAATGCACACACCATCTTGACTCTGGTTTCACTAATTATAACTGAAGAGTTTAAAAATCTTCCAGGATCAAAGGTGGAAGATCATATACACCAATGAAGATCAGAGTGTAAAAGCAAAGGC